>NC_060281.1:83592160-83601509 GCF_021613505.1 Equus quagga
GAGGAGGATTTGGCAGTAGTTAGCTCAGGGCTAATTTTCCTCAAAAAAAAGAAAAAAACAATGACACCACCATGAGGAAGTAATCAGCCAGATCCAGGATGTGGGATGTTCTAACCTTCTAGTGCACAGATGACCTGCTTTCTTCAGTAATTCAATGGCATGTGGTGGGGAGGATGGGTGGGGGGGGAGAAGTGTTATATAATAAAGGGACTTAAAACACAAAATAACCAAACAGAATACGTGGCCCTTGTTTGGATCCTGATTAGGAAAGAGAGAGAAAGAGAGAACAGGGAAAGGATGGACAGACTGAGTAGCATCTAAGATAATAAAGGCAAAATCTGAAGACAGACAGCATCAGATGATACTAAGGAATTATTGTTACTAATCACTGTAACTTTTGTTAGGTGTGATATTAAAAAAAAAGTCCTTTTCCAAAGTTAGAGATGTTACTTGATACTGGTGAGATGACCTAATGTCTAGTATTTGCTTCAAAATACTCCAGAAAAAAAGAAGGGGAGGGTTACGATAGGTGATAGAAAACTGGCAAAGTGCTGATAATTGCTGAAGCTGGCGATGGGTGTGTGAGGGTTTGCTGTACTCTCCCCTCTACTTTTGTATATGTTTGAACAAAAGTTGGTTGTTTCCTTTTAATGAGCTGATGAAAAACTGGGAGCAAGGGGAGGCAGACAGAAAATCCCGATGGTAACAGAGAGCTGAAGAAGATGGAAGTACTGAGCTGCCTGGGGAGTTCAAGACCAGAACAACAAGAAACAGCAGAACTAAGAATAAGAGAGTAGAAATGTCAAGTGCCTGGATTATGCAAAGAAAAGAGTGTTAATGTAAACCCTATACCTTTGTAAAGTCACCACTTGGAGGCCGCGGGATCCCCACGGAACAGTGACACGCTGCGTGGCTTACCTGAGAAGGATAAAAATAGCAAATGCCAGCTCTCGTTGGGTCTCCTTCTTCCTTTACCTTTGAACCATCATAAAGGAAAAAATAATTCCACCTGGCAAGAGAAGAGAAAGGAGCCATCCAGCGACCCGGGAGCTCTAAAGCCCCGCTCCCCGTCCCCAGGCAAGAAGGTTCTCACTCAGTATCTGAAAGCCCGCTGGCGCCCCGGCCCGGAGCAGAGAGGGCCCAGCGGCTACAAATAGATAAGGACCATTTCGGAAGCGCAGTCGAGTCAAACTAAAAATATGCCTCTATCCAGCCGTCAGACCATCTGCCCGAAGACAGCGGGGTGGCTGAGGAAAGATGGTGCCCACAGCGACGCCTCCTATCGGAGACGTGGAGCCTTAACTGCAGAACCACACGTGAACTGTCCTTCAAGGCTCTGATAAGACAAGTCAGGGACAGCTTGCAGGCGCTCCTCACAGCCGCTGGGCACGAGGATCTCCGGAAACACCCCATCTACCAGGAAGTCAGGCATTCCTTTCACAGAGGTTTAGAGAGGGCCTACAACATGCACTGCGCTCCCAGCCCTGGGCCGGGTGCTAAGAGGGAGGCAGGAAACACACAGTTTCGAGGCAGCCTAGCGAGGCTATAAGGGGAAAATAGGAGCCTGTGAGAGTTCAGAGGAGCCCCAAAGCCCTCTGCCTTCAAAACCCCCCCCAGTCCCATAAGCATAACTCAAACTCCTTATTCCTCCCCACAGAGGAACCGCTCTTCTCAATCTCCACTACCCTCTCTTCCTCCCTAAAGACTCCTGGAGTCGCCTCTGCAGTATGACTGTAATCACCTCTGAAAGACACAAAGCAATGTCGCCCGAGGCTGCACCTGGGTCTGCCTCCAAACCTCCCAAAGCACACCTGTCAGGCTAGAGCACCAGAGGAGCCGCGACCACTCTGTCACTCTTCTGCCTTGGCTCTACGCCCTCCCCCTACCACCCTCTCTGGCTCCCACCTTATCTTCCTGCTGACAAGCACTAACTTTGTTTCTAGCACTGTCTGCCTTCCCCGAGTTCTAGGTCCAGATCAAAAAGCCTCAAAAATGTTTCACACTCAGCTCACAAACCCGTTGGCCAGGCCTCATTCTATCTTTTCCTTGTGTTCTCTGGGCAAAAGCACCTCCACTCTTCCAGGCACACAAAAGAAAACCTGCGTGTCCTCCAGAACCGCTCCATCTTTTTGACTTGCACACATATAGTTGGTCAGTAAATTCTGCTCATTCTATTTAAACCATGCCTTTCACTTCATCTCCTCGGTTCATGTTTGCTGGGCCAAGTTACGAAAGAGGCTTAACCCATCTGAGGTTGAGGAGGGAAGTGAGTTTCAGCAGACGCTGTGTAACACCCTTCAAGAGCCGGTCTGGCCAAACCTCTTCTCACAGTGTAGTTCTGCACGGCAACCAGTTCTTGTCTCTCCCAAGGGAAGACTACCATGCCCACATTATTATCAAAGCCGCCTGCCTGATCCGGCCACGGCTGTCTTTTCTAGATTCTACCAGCAATGCTGGACTCGTTGGACACCGCAAGAGGCCTGCAGAGTTACACCGTGTCAGCTCTGGAGAGAAACGGCTCACACGCTTGATTCAGCTGCTCTGAGGAAAATGGCTCTTTTTTGCCTTAATAAAATCAACACAATCTGGCTGGGGATTTTCAGGTCACCCCAAACATCCACCCAGCAACCTGGCAGGCAGGAAGCCAAGGCAGGCCTAGCGACTCACCAGGAGGCTGACTTCGTCTCTGCTGAGCTGGAGGCGGCCATTTACTTCCCAGTTGTCCTCATTCTCTTCATTTGGGTTTCCTTTCCAGTCTCACTTCTCTCTCTCCAGCGGTGACCGTTCCTCTGTGTCCCCAATCCAGTGACTCTGGACGAGGGAAGCTGAAGCGTTTTCACTCACAGCCGTTTCTTGCTGAGTTTCATTCAGCATGAAAGTGCTACTTCCCTTCCTTGCAGGCCCTTTGGTTCCATGAACACCTCCACACCTCTTAGAACTCTGTGAGAGAATACAAGAAAGCAAGAGAATTCTACCAGAAAAGTCCAAGCCACTCATCTGATTCCATGAGCATCAGCTCTCCAGCTCCCTGCAGAAGGACCTCTTCAAAAAGCTCCTCGCCAGGAACGCCCGACGGGGGAGATGCATGCTGAAGGCGGTGTTCTGAAGCGACTCCCAGCTCGTCTGGTTCAAAGCCACTCGGAAGGTTCTTCTAAGTGTTGAAGCTTCCCGTTCAAACCTCAGAGCCTTAGTCATAAAATAAACACAAGGCACAGATTATTTCGGAAACCCATGAGAGAGCACATGACCCAGCAGGGTGAAGCAAATGGTATACTCCCAGAGAGCTTTCTAGAAACTCGAATATCATATTTCAAAATAACAAAGAGAGGGCTGCAGGACTTCAGATTAAGTCCCCTAGTTTCTCGAACAGTTATGTCTCACAGAAGATAAAATTAAATGAGTGTGAAAAAGCTCTGTGTGTCAAGGGCAGCTCTACAAATAAGGCGGTTTTTGTAGTAATAATGGAACTCATATTAAGGAACTGTCACCTTGACCGCCCAAAAGTAATCTGAACATGCAGAATTCCACAGCAGGGCAAGTTTCCAAAAGACGAAAAGAGAATTTAACCTGTGGCTTTCAACCTCCCACAAAAGGAAAGACAACTCAGTGGGCATGGAAATTCAGGGTCAGGAGGGACCCTGGCATCATTTACTCTAATCCTTTTCTCCCAAAGCTGCCTGGACTGCCTCTGGCTTACTTCCTCCAGAGACAAGCAGTTGATAATGTTAAAGTCATCCTTCCACCAAGTTAAAAGTGGCCTCCCAGTAACCTCCCCACATTAGACTAGATAACATTCTCCAGGAAAACAAAATAAGGTCTAATCCTTCCACACAGCAGCCCTTTGATCCTTTCAAAACCGTATTCCTACCGTCACTTTCTCCAAGCTTAATGTCCCCAGTGACACGGTTTCAAATACTTGCTCACCATGTGTCATCCTCCTGGGAATACAACAAAATTTTTAAAGCTCCTTTGGTAGAGAGAAGTCCCTAGAGAGGATCCCACCGAATCTTTGATGGCCTGTAAAATCTCTTTTCTCAGCTCTAGATATCCTGGGATGGCCTCCAGAGGGTCACACTCATGGTATTCTTTGGATGCCTGTGGAGGGGCATCTAAGCTCTTGGGACCGAGGAGAGTAGCCTGGAACCCCCTATCCCTTGTTCTCAGAGGACTGGGCCCTACACGGCCAAGGTCCACTCTCTTATCCCTGAAAGGTCCACAAGGGGCCAGTAATGGACTTCAGGTAGAGCAGGTGCTGGGATCTGACCAGAGAAGGCTCTGGCAGTCTGGGAAGTGACAATGACGACCCGGGGGGGTGGGTGGGCGTCAAGAAGTGGCCGGCAATGGCCTGGGGGTGGTGGCGGTGATGCAGGAAGCGGCCTCACGGGGTCAGCGGGGCAGGAACGGGGTCGCTAACGACTTCGAAAGGCCAGGAAGCGGTCGGTAACCGTCCAAGGGCACTGGGAAGGGGCCGGCCTCAGCTCCAGGGGGCTGGGAATTGGCGGGCAAGGCGGGGGGCTCCGTCGCGGCCCCGTCACGGCGCGGAAGACTGCAAAGAGGCGCTCTCGGCCGGATCCCGCCCCTCGCTGTCCCCGCGACGCCCACCTGCGGGAGTAGCCAGGCAGCCCGGGGCTCGGGCCGCCGAACGCGGGCGGCAGCGGGACAGCGGCGACTCCCGCCCGGTATCTATGCGCGCGGCAGAGAGGCCCCAGGATCACGCGCCACCCGCGCCTGCCGCCCCCCCAAGCTCTCGGAGAGCCGGCGCACGGCGATGACGTATCCAGGCGCGCCGCGCGCGGCGCTGACGTCAGGGGTCATGGCGGCGGCGGCGCTGGAGCCCTGGCGGGCTGCAGGTCCACGGAGCAGGCGCTCTGCGGCGCGGCGGCCTAGGCGGAGGGAGGCGGCGGCCCGGGGCCCGGGGGCCGAGCCCGAGGCGAACGAAATAGTCGTGCTTCGTCGCATCCGGGAGGCCGGGTGAGTGCGGGGTCGGCCCTGGGTCCGAATCTTCACGCCTGTGGGAACGCCCTCCGAGCCTCAGTGTCGCCATCTGTAGAGTGGTCGTGACGGCATACCCTTTAAAGGGGTTCTTGAGAGGATGTAGCGGAGGTAACGAGCTCCTTACAGCCTGGAGCACAGTAGGCGCTCGGTAAAGTCGGTCATTCCTCTTAGTGCAGTTACAGCTGCGAGACCTTGGGCAAGTAGGTATCTCTGTGCCTCAGTTTTCTCATCTGGGAGATGGACATGAAAATAGTACTTACATGGGCTTGTTTGGAGGATTCAGTGAACTAGTCAGTGTAAATCATTTCTAACAGAGCCTGGCGCATGGTAAGCGTAGTTTGGTATTAATATTATGCCAAAGTTGGTTGGTATTGGTGTTGCTAACCACAGGGAAGCAAAATGAACACGTGATGGTCATCTTTGTGATGATCATCAGTTAAATGAGGAGCTGCTGTGTGCCTGGCACTGGCTTAGGCGTTCTACACACTTTATCCGTGTGCACATCACAGCTGCGCTAGGCTCCTGGGGCGCCGAGTCTTAAAGAGGTAGATAACGCGTAGAACTGGATTTCGAACCCGTGTCTTTGTGACTCCAAAACCTGTGTTTCAGAGCTCTCCGTTATTCTGGCTCATCCCATCGCCCATCTCTCCCTGCCTTGCTCTGTAGCACTTAGAACAGTGCCTAACGCAAGGAAGCGCTCCGTAATGTTACCCACTTTGGGTATTATAGTGTATTATAGTGTTATTGCCTTTATTTCAGTCCTTTAAGAGCTCAATAAATAACAGCTTTTGTTAGCACTTTTTTCAGATCAACAGCTGACAGACCATCACAACTGAGAGAAATTAGACTAATTTCATGTGCTGCCCTCCCCCAGAGTTAGGGTCAAGAGGCCGTCGTGACTCAGAGGTTACCACTGAGTAGAAAGAAGTTGGCTGACCAGCGGAGTGAGCCTGAGAAAAAAGCAGTGACTTTCTAGGATCTTGGAAGAGATGCCAGTGAGAATGAGTGTGCCTAGGGGTTTGGAGAACTCTTAAGGCACTTTCCATTTACCTTGACGTTGTTACGCTTCCTCAACGTCTTCAGTATCCCCCAGGAGCTCCCTACTTCTGCCTGCACCCCCCCAAATGTGGTGCAGTCCCCACTGCCCTGGGTAGAGAAGAGCCCAGCACTTTACATGCTGTTCTCCTGTGCACGCACTCACCGGTTTACAGAGCCCTCCCTATACCTTAGAGGTCTCCTTTGCCCTCTGTGAGGAACGTGAGGGCAGCCTCTGGGCAGAGGTTTTCAATTCTGTCTATTCTCTGAGCCCCCTGAATGCTGACTTATGGCGTGTCAGTTTAAATCCAGTTTGTTCTGGGGTTTTTTACAATTTTTTTTTCCTTCTGATGGCAACTTTTAAGATCTACTCTCTTAGCTAATTGCAAATATGCAATATGGCATCATTAACTATAGTCGCCATGCTGTATATTACATCCCCATGACCTACATATTTTATAACTGGAAGGTTGTACCTTTTGACCCCCTTCATCCGTTTCACCCACTCCTTGTTCCCACCGCCGCTGGCAACGACCAATCTGATGTCCGTATCGATGAGCTTGGTTTTTTTTGCTTTTTAGATTCCACATGTAAGTGAGATCATACAGTATTTGTCTTTCTCTGACTTATTTCTTAGCATAACGCCCTCCAGTTCATCCATGTTGTCAAAGATGGCAAGATTTCATTCTTTTTTTATGGGTGAATAGTATTCCATTGTATATTTATACCACAGCTGCTTTATCCATTCATCCATTGAGGGACACTTAGCTTATTTCCGTATCTTGGCTATTGTAAATAATCCTGCAATGAACATGGGGGTGTGTACATCTTTTCCAGTTAGTGTTTTGGTTTCCTTTGGGTAAATACCCAGAAGTGGAATGGCTGGATCATACAGTAGTTCTATTTTTAATTTTTTGAGGAACCTCCCTGTTTGCGTAGTGGCTGCACCAATTTACATTTCCACCAACAGTGCACAAGGGTTCCCTTTTCTCCACATCTTTGCCGACACTTGGTATTTCTTGTCGTTATGAAACTAGCCGTTCTGACATTTGTGAGGTGATATCTCATTGTGATTTTGGTTTGCGTTTCCCTGATGATTAGTGATGTTGAGCATCTGTTCATGTACCTGTTGGCCCTCTGTATGTCTTCTGAAAAATGTCTATTCAGATCTTCTGCCTAAGGTTTAATTGGGTTGTTTGGTCTTTTGCTCTTGAGTTCTATGAATTCTTTATATATTTTGAAAATTAACCCCTTATCAGACATATGAGTTGCAAACATTTTTTTCCCATTCTGTAGATTGCCTTTTCGCTTTCTTGATGGTTTCCTTTGCTGTGCAGCAGGTTATTCACTTGTTTATTTTTGCTTTTACCTTTGGTGTCAAATTCAAAAAAATCACCACCAAGACCTATGTCAAGGAGCTTTTTCCCTATGTTTTCTTCTAGAAGTTTCATGGTTTCAGGTCTTATGTTCAATTCTTTAATCGGTTTGAGTTGATTTTTGTGTATGGTGTAAGATAGTTGTCCAGTTTCATTCTTTTGCATGTGGCTCTCCAGTTTGCCCAACACCATTTAGTGAAAACGCTGTCCTTTCCCCATTGTATATTCTTGGCCCCTTTGTTGTAAATGAATTGACCATATATGCATGGGTTTATTTTTGGACTCTATTCTGTTCCATTGATCTTTTTGTCTGTTTTATGCCAACAGCATACTATATTAATTACTATAGCTTTGTAATATAGTTTGAAATCAGAAAGAGTGATGCCTCCGGCCTTATTCTTCTTTCTCAAGACTGCTTTGGCTGTTTGGGTCTTTTGTGGTTCCATACACATTGTAGGATTGTTTGTTCTTTATCTACAAAAAATGTCCTTGGGATTTTGATAGGGATTGCATTGAATCTGTAGATTGCTTGGGTAGTATGCACATTTTAACAATATTTATACTTCCAATCCACGAGCATGGAATAGCTTTGCATTTATTTGTGTTTTCTTCCATTTCTTTCCTTGAGCCTCAATGTCTTGTAGTTTTCAGTAGACAGGTCTTTCACCTCCTTGGTTAAATTTGTTCCTAGGTATTTTATTCTTTTGGTGCAATTGTAAATGGGATTATTTTCTTAATTTCTCTTTCTGATAGTTCCTTATTAGTGTATAGAAACACAGCAGATTTTTGTGTATAGATTTTGTACTTTGTAGCATTACTGAATTTGCTTATTAGTTCTAGCATTTTTTTCATGGAGTCTTTAGGGTTTTCTATATATAAAATCATGTCATCCACAAAGAGGGACAGTTTTACTTCTTCCTTTCCAAGTTGGACACCTTTTATTTCGTTTCTTGCCTAATTGCTCTGGCTGGGACTTCCAATACTGTGTTGAATAAAAGTGGCAAGAGTCGGCATGCTTGTCTTGTTCCTGATCTTAGAGGAAAAGCTTTCGGCTTCTCACCGTTGAGTATGATGTTAGCTGTGGGTTTGTCATATGTGGCCTTTATTATGTTGAGGTTTGTTCCCTGTATACCTGCTTTGTTGAGAGTTTTTATTGTAAATGGATGTTGAATTTTGTCAAATCCTTTTTCTTTATCTATCGAGATGATCATGTGGTTTTTATTTGTCATTTGGTAATGTGGTGTATCACCTTGATTGATTTGGAGATGTTAAACCAACCTTGCTTTCCTGGAATAAATCCCACTTGATCATGGTGTATGAGCCTTTAAATATATTGTTGAATTCGGTTTGCTAATATTTTGTGGAGGGATATTGGCCTATAATCTTCTTTTCTTGTGGTGTCATTGTCTGGTTTTGGTGTCAGTGTAATGCTGGCGTTGTAAAATGAGTTTGGAAGAGCTCCTTCCTCTTTGTTTTTTTTTGGAAGAGTTTGAGAAGGATTGGTATTAATTTTTCTTTGAATGTTTGGTGGAATTCACGGTAAAGCCGGCTGGTCCTGGACTTTGTTTGTTGGGAGGTTTTGGATTACTGATTCAATCTCCTTACTAGGAATCATTGTGTTCACGTTTTCAGTTTCTTCGTGATTCAGTCTTGGAAGGCTGTACGTTTCTAGGAATTTATTCATTTCTTCTAGGTTGGCCAATTTGTTGGCATAGAATTGTTCAGAGTAGTCTCTTATGACCCTTTGTATTTCTGTTCTATCAGTCGTAATCTCTCTTCTTTCATGTCTAATTTTATCTATTTAAGTCCTTTATTTTCTTGGTGAGTCTAGCTAAAGGTTTGTCGATTTTGTTTATCTTTTCAAAGAACCAGCTCTTATTTTCATTGATCTTCTCTGTTGTCTTTTTAGTCTCTATTTCATTTATTTCTTCTCTAATCTTTGT
>NC_060281.1:83601609-83614116 GCF_021613505.1 Equus quagga
GCCACGCTGTGGAGGCGTCCCACATACAAAATAGAGGAAGATGGGCACAGATGTTAGCTAATCTTCCTCACCAAAGAGGAAAAAAAATCAAAGGGAGAAACCCGTGAGGAAGAAGTGGCATCTCCTCATGCTTCACTGTCTCCCGGGGGCCAGAGGTGGAGTGAGTGAATGGGTTTTTCCTAAAGAAAGATGGTTCGGGCCTCTCAGGGGGCCTGCAGCCTTGCTGGAAAGCATGTCCATCTGCAGCCTTGCCTGGACACAGCCAGGAATAGGGCCAGGGAGCAAAATGCTGTGGGGAGAGTGCCTGAACTTCTCTGAGCCTCAGTTTCCTCATCTGTAAAATGGGTGAACAACAGAATCCTTGCTGCTACGAGTTACTGAGCACCTCTGTGCCTCAGGTCCCACAGAACCTTACCTACAGTCTTCCTGGAAACCCAAGAGATGGTCCCGATTCTGATCCCCATTGTACAGGTGAGGAAACTGAGGCCCAGAGAGGGGAAGTGGCTGGCCTGAGGTCTCCCAGCCTGGGTACAAGCCAGCTCCCATTCCAACTCAAAAAAACCCCACCTTTCCACCCCCTCAGGGCACCCCTCCGTGCCCAGCTCACGGGTCACTATGAGGTTTCAGTGACCTCACACACAGGAAGAAAAAGATGCACCTTTTGCTCAGAAACCGGCGAGTCACAGGTATTCTCACGGCCTGAGAAACGAATGGCTAGAGGCGAATGCAGGTCTCTCCAGAGTCCTCACGACCCCCTTCGTCTGGGCTCTGTCCCCAGCCCTCAGTGGAGAAGGTCCCCAAGAGCAGAGCTGGGAATAGGCGACTGGACGTAAGTAATCACACGCATTCAGTGAAGGAGCCCATGCCAAGACGTCCTCACCCTCCAGAACATGGGCTCCCAACCACAGGTCTGGCTGCACCCATCACTTCTTGCCACGACCCCAGCCTCCCAAGGCACCTGCCACCCACTGGCGGACCCCCCAATAAGGGGACCAGGGAGGAGCTGCCCTCTCCCACGCACTCTTGTGGGCCTTCGAGCCACACGGGTTTCTCTGAACCCAAGATGAGAAGATGTGCTACAGGGTACCCACCCTGTACACCTGGGGACCACCCGGGGGCTCCAGCAGGACATGCCCCGTGACCTCTGGGGTTCAAGGCAAAACTCCAGCCCTCCTGGGCCGGCCCAGCCCCATGAGTCTCAGCGCCCATCACTCGCCTGTGGGAGCCCTCAGCCCCAGACGGAGAGGCGAGGACCGGAGTTCGAATCCCACTCCTCCACTTGACCAGCGGAGGGGCCCACCTCATCCACACCGCGTTTCCCTGGTCTGAAAATGAGGGTAATGAAGTGCCTCCCTGGAGGGTGAGATGATTTGTACCCAGGAGGCCTTAGCAGAGCCCTGCACACACAGGGACATCAACAAACACTGGCCACAAGTATGATGACCTCGACACCAAAGGCCTTCCCCTCCCTGTACTGTCAGTGACCCTACTCCTGCTTCCTACAACACCGCCCTTCCCTTTCAGCCTCCTCTCTCCAATAATTACAGCAATAATAGCAACCGTCGTGGCTACCAACGGCTGAGGGCCTCTTACTTGCAGGACTGTGCAGGGCGCTTCACACGGCCCACCTCCTCCCCAGCACGTCCTCCTGGGACAATGACACGATCATTCGTGTGCTTCTGTGATGGTCAGTTTTATGTGTCCACCTGCCTGGGCTCAGGGATGCCCAGAAACGTTCTCTCCGGGCATGCCTGGGAGGGTGTTTCCGGAAGGGGTTAGCATTTGAACGGCAGGCTGAGTACAGACGGCCCTCCCCATTGTGGGTGGGCCTCATCCAGTCCCTTTAGGACCCGAACAGAACAAAAAGGTGGAGAAAGGGTGAATCTGCTCTTTTTTGGCTTGAGCTGGCACTCTGTCTTCTCCTGCCCTTGGACATCGGCGCCCCTGGGCCTCAGGCCTTCAGATTTGAGCTGAATTCTGCTGCCAGCTTTCCTGGGTCTCTGGCTTGCAGACAGCAGATCCTGGAACTTCTCGGCCCCCACAAGGTGGAGAGCCGATTCCTATAATCAGCCTCCTACCTGTATAAACATCTCTATCCTATTGGTTGTTTCTCTGGAGAACCCCAATATATCCCCCTCTGTGCCCAACTGTTCCTCTAAAGCATGAGCTCCCCAAGGGCCGGGATGGCCTGTCTTGCTCACTGCTGGATCCTGCGTGCCTGGCACACAGAAGGTGCTCAATATTTGCTGCATAAAGGAGACCGCACTGAATCCTCACAAAAACCCACTGATGTAAGTGATATAGTGTGCTGTTAAAAGGAAGACGCACAGGGCACAAATAACTAAGAAAATTACCAAAGGCCACACAGCGCTCAAGGGTAAAATGCATATTTCAACCTGGGGTTTTTGGATGTCATCTCAGGCGCTTACCAATTAGGGAAATCACATATTCCAAACGGGGTCCACCCCACAGCCTCGCAGGCCCTTCCCTGACCCCGGCTGCCCATGGGGCTGGCATTCCTGAAACACGTCAGGGCTGGACTTTGGGGGTAACCTTCCCAGGGGCGTCCTTTGTGGCAGCAAAGCCCAAGAAGTGGGATCTGAAGGAGCTTGTGGGTCAGGCCGGGAGACGGGCGCGGAGTAACTGGATAATGGGCAGAATGAAACGGGAGCTCTATCAGAGGAATAAAGAAGTCACATGATCAGGGAGGTGGGAGGAAGGGGCTGGATGCTGGCTGGGGCGGGCAGGGAGTGGAGAGGGTGGGGCAGGAATGGAGCGCCGTCTAGAACGCTGGGCAGCACTGGGACAGGTGCAGGGGTCGGGGGACGTGTCCCTGGGGGGAGGGAAGAGCTGGAGCCGAGGGCCCTGGAGGTGTGAAAGCACGCTGGACAGGAAAGGACGGACGGAAAGGACAGGCAGAGGATTCGCTGTAAGCAGCACAGTCTGGGGGCAGGCGGGGGAGGGGGCTAAATCATAACAGTAACACAAATAACAGCAACCATAATAGTGACAACAGCAAACACACATGGCGCTTCCTCCGTGCCTGGGCGCTGTGCCAGGCACCGCACACGGATCCGCTCACTGAGCCCTCACAGGGAACCTCCGAGAACAGTGCTGCCACCACCCCATTTTGCAGACGAGGATGCTGAGGCTGGGATGCTGAGAGCCGGCAGCAGGTCCGTGCCGGAGCTCGCGCTGGGGCAGGGTCGTGAATGCGTGTGCGGTTAACCGCTACTACAGCGGTTCTCAAAGTGGGTTCCCAGGGCAGCAGCATCAGCACCACCTGGGACTCTGTTGGAGATGCAGATTCCCCAGCTCTGCCGAAGGGGGATGCTGGGCGTGGGGCACAGCGGGCAGCGATGCACAAACCCTCCCGGGACGCCGCCGAGGGTCAGAGGCGCTGCATGACTGGAGTCCTCCTCCAGAGGGAGGGGACGGGAGGCAGGAGACGAGCACAAGGGCAGATCGTGTGGCCTCAAGGGCTACAACAAGGAGTGGCCGTGAGTGACATCTTCTACTGAAGGCTTCTGAGGCTGGGAGCCACGTCTCCTCCTTATAGGTCTTCCCAGCTAACTCGCAGGTGGCCCCGTGACAGGACAGTCTCCTTGTGAGCAAGACAGGCCAGGCAACGGTGGGGGATCAGAACTGGCCACCCCAAACTGTGTCTCCTTGGCTTCATTATTTTCAGAACAAAAGACTCTGAAAGAAAACTTTGACCTTCCCCCTAAATGCCTAAAAGAATTTAAGATGGAAGGCCTGTCCCAGGAAGGAGCTAATACCCTGAGATTACGGTCCTGTGAGGTCAAATGTGTGTCTCAGCCACACTGTCTACAGATGGCCCAGCAAACACTTGTTTATCAAACAATTGCATTTCCGTCTCCACATGAATGGCCTTCCTCTCCTTTGAAGTCCCAAACCACTACCCCCAACGCCCTCCTTTGTCGTGAGCTGCAGATGGTAATTAAGGTGGCGGCCTCGGTCTCTCCCCTGTACACATGTTATTAAGTTTTGCCTGATTTTCTCCTGTTATTCTGTCTCACGTCAATTTAATTCTTAGACCAGCCAGAAGGACCTCGAGCACAGAGGAATTGCTTTCTCCCCTACGCAGCACAGAAGCAGAGGACTGAGGTCCCAAGGCGGGTGCAGCCACAGCCCCTGCCTGAGAACACACCGTCCAGCCACTCCAAGGTCAGCGACCTCTGACCCCAGGGACCTGACCCGCTCCCAGAGCCCCTAGCAGCAGGGTAAGGGCGAGCCGGCCTCACACGCAAGTCTCAGCCTCCAGGAGGCTGTTTTCACAGAACACCCACGGGGGCGTCAGAGCACCCACCAGCTAGAGCGCTCCGTGCACTGCCACCTTCCGGGCAGGGGCACGCAGACCCAGCCGGAACTCCCAAACGGTCTGTGTGGTCCTGAGCAAGCCGCCTGGACTCTCTGGGCCTCAGTCTCCCCATCTTGAAAGGAAGAGGCTGGACTCAATCTCCAATCTTGCCATTCTCCCCAAAGCTCTTAGCCAGCAAACATGTACTGCTGGCCTACGGTGTGCTGCGGGGGAGCAATGAGCACACCGAGAAATGGCAGCGGCAATGATGTGCAGGCCCACACAGCCACCTAGTAGGGCGGTAACCAAGAGCCCCGCCCAGGGGACAGCAGGGAGCCAGCTGAGCGCCCCACACTGAATCAAACCCAAAGCTGCATTCTGCCCTCTCGGGGCCAACTCCCAGCTTCCTCTTCCTCCCTCACAGCCCTGGGCCGGTGGGCGGGGTGAGGGGCCGTGGGCGTGGGCGTGGGTGGATTCAGAACACTGGACACCCACAGTGTGGCCTCCATCTCTCCCCAGGGGAGGTGGCAGCCACCTCCTCCACGCCTCCACAGGGTGCTCGGCTGAGCTCTGGGCTCCTCTGGGCTTGGGATGGTTCTGAGGCAGGATGTCACTCACAGCCAAAGGAAGTGGGACGGAGAGCTTCTAATGAGAAGGGAAGAGCTGGGCTGGCTGATGTGCTCGGAGGGGGCGTGGGGAGGAAAGGGAAGTAGTGCGGTGGGGGAGGGAGGAGACAGACAGAGACAGACGAGAGAGTCAGAGACGGGGGGAGAGACAGACACGGGGAGAGACAGACACGGGGAGAGACAGAGATGGGGAGAGACCGAGATGGGGAGAGACCGAGATTGGGAGACAGAGATGGGGAGAGACAGAGATGCAGGAGAGAGAGAGATGGGAGACACAGAGATGAGGGAGACAGAGATGAGGAGAAAGAGATGGGAAAGAGCAAGCTAAGGGAGAGACAGAAACAATGAGAGAGAGAGAGGAGGGGAGAGAGACAGAGGGAGACAGTGAGCGACAAAAAACAGAGACCCAGACAGACACAGAGAGAAGGAGCGAGTTGGGGAGCAGGAACAGCCTGGAGCAGGAGCCCATCTCTGGCAGCCACCGCCTGCCCCTCGGTCAAGGCTCCTGGGGCTCCAGAGAAGGAGCAGGACATTAGGAGCAAGCTCAGTGCTGGCCTGGCCCCCTCCAAGCACCCCCCTCCTGTCCCCAAATTCCCACCTCTGAGGACCGCCTTCGGGACCCTCAGCTACCTCCAGAAAGCCCTTTCCTCTCACCCCTTGAATATTCCTGTTAATGGATTCAATATTGTTAAAACATTTCCAAAGGAAACTAGAACCCACTGGCTCTGAGGAAAAACACGCCTTAATTAAAAAGTAACTGCAAAACTAGATGCAGAGAAAGCAATCCCGACGCCCCTGGCTGGAGGCTGCCGGCGAAGAGGAGCCTGGGGAGCCCGCAGGGCTCTGCTCCTGGGAAACAACGGGCGTCTGCAGAGGGAGGAACATCCCGTTCTTGGTGAAAGCACCAAGTGGGGACTTTCTCCTGGAAGTCATCAGAGGCAGCCCCGGGGAAGGAAACTGAAATTCTCCAGGTGAAACCCAGGTTCCCTGACGAGGCACTCCGGCTGACCTCCAACATTACCACCTACCTCCCACCCCCAACACACACACATTCCAGAGTCTCTGCCATTAACTACACCACACCTGCGAGGCCACAGCGGCCCACACCTCCAAACTGTTGTGCCTGTGGTTCCCTCCCCCTGGAAATCCTTTCCTGCCCTCCTCTACCCAGCTAACTCCTATGGGTACAATAGGTACACACCTCCTCCAGGAGGCCCTCCCTGACTGCCTCGCTGTGCCAGTGTCCCCCAAAGTGCTCAGCACCCTGGGTGGCTCTCTAGCTCCCTGCCCCCTCCCCTGGAATGCGCAGCGCTGGGCATTCCCCACATCCTCTCGGAATTCAACACGGCCCCCCGCTACCAGCACAGGCTGCGTGGATATTTGTGGACTAAATGAGAGAACAGACAAACAAAGAGAGGAGGGCACTCAAGCGCCCTCGGACAGGCTGAAATCAAAACAAACCCCTCTCTGTGCTCTGTGGAAAGGTCCCAGGCAGGAGCTCCTGTGCGACAAGAAGGAGATGACCTGGCTCTGATGGGCCTCACCCACTCCCTGGCCCACAGACTCTGGACTGGTGACTCAGCCCCTACGAGCCTCAGTTTTCTCTCCTCTAAAATGGAGACAATAGTGTCGCCTAGGATAGAGTCGAGCTAAGAAAAACAAGTAAAGACCTCAGTAGGCACTCAAATACAGTGACCATTATTTTTATTACCACCTTACACTCACCAAACCACAGAATATCACAGCTCGAAGGGACCCAGGAGATGATTAGATCAGGGGTTGCCAGACTTTGCATAAAGGGCCCAAGAACAAATATGCTCCGTTTTGTGGCCACTTCGTCTCTGTTGGAACTACTCAACTCGACCCCTGTAGCACAGAAGCAGCCAGACAACACGTAACTCAGTGAGCATGGCTGCGTTCCAATAAAACTTTATTGACAACAACAAGCGGAGGGCCGAACTTGGCCCCCGGGCTGTAGTTGGCTGACCTCTGATCCAGGCCCTCCCAGTGTGATCTTCAGAGGAGCAGCACTGGAGTCCCCTGGGAGCTGGTTGGACGGCCCTGCCCTAAACCTGCTGAACCAGAATCTGCACTTGGGCAGGATCCCCAGGGGATCCGTGTAAGCGTTCAAGTTCGAGACGTGCTGCACCCAACTTGCTAGTTCGGCCCTCGAGTCTGAGATGTGGTTTACTCTCGTTTGACGCCTCCCTAGATGGTAAACTCCAGGAAAACGGGGACCTGGCGCCTTCCAATCCTACACCCCAGCATCTAGCTGGAAACTTGCCACATGGCCTTATTCTGCAAGTAGGTACGGAGCGCCTAGGATGACCCAGGCCCAGTGGCAGGTGCGGGGGACGTGGCAGTGACCACAGACACGGTAGAGGGCATCACTCAGGGGACGTCTGTGCAGAGATGGGACGGATGGATGACTCCCACCGGCAGCCTGTGGACTAGGCAAATCTGGGTTCGATTGCTGGTGCATCAGGCCCGTGTGACCTCAGAGAAGGGCCTCAACTGTCTCACTTTCTGGGAAATGGGGTGGTCAATAACAGATGCCCCCCCGGTACCTTGTGAGGACAGAGAAAGGGTAGGGGATGGTGTCCCAGCAGCTGGGCCGGTGGAGATGTGTTGGGACCCAGACACATATGCGCCGCTACTCAGAGCAGAGGGACCTTGGCTGTCCCCAAATACCTCACTGTGGGTTAGGCGGGGACTCAAACCAGGTGGGGCGAGACCCTGGGGCCCAGAAACAGGGGGTCTCGACCTGCAGCATGTGGAATGGGGATAAGCTCCCCATTAAAGCCTTGAGGGCTGATAGGGACAGAAAGAGCACCAGGAGGCCTCAGACAGCCTCCGATGTCCTAGGAAAGTGGAGCTAGAAGGACTCTCGGAGAGAATCGAAACCAGTGGTTAAAAACAATTTGCTTTGGGGGCCGGCCTGGCGGCACAGTGGTTCAGTGCCCACGTTCCACTTTGGCGGCCCGGGGTTTGCCGGTTCGGATCCAGGTTGCGGATATGGCACTGCTTGGAAAGCCATGCTGTGGTAGCTGTCCCACATATAAAGTAGAGGAAGATGGGCATGGATGTTAGCTCAGGGACAGTCTTCCTCAGCAAAAAGAGGAGGACTGGCAGCAGTTAGCTCAGGGCTAACTTCCAAAAAAAAAAAAAAAAAAACCAATTTGCTTTGAAAGCAATGGAACTGCTTGTTTGAGTGACACCCAGGCAGCCCTGAAGACCCGCACAGGCCAGGGGGCCCTTGGGGCCAGGAAAGTCATGCATATGATCACGGGGAGCAGTGGGGACTGCAGGGACCAGAGGAGCCCGGGCCATCAGAGGGGCAGCTTCAGGCCCCTCCAGTTCGGCCCAAGCTCCTGAGTTTCCAAAAGAAGTGAGAAATTGGAGTGATTCTCTAAAAATATTTGAATGTTAGCTCGGTTTAAAATAAAACACCCCAGGGGCTAAAGAAAAACCATCCTGTGGGTCGAAGGCATCGAAAGCCAGCAACTGGCAGCTCATTTCCCAGGGCAGCTGCCCATTTCACGGGGCAGGGTGGGGGGGGACTGAGTCTCAGAGAGAGGGAGCACCTGGCCCAATGTCACAGAGCGATTTGGAGGCAGAGTTGGGACGCAGCTGCCTCCAAGCTCGTGCCCATCCCCAACTGCTCCTGAGAGTGGGGGGCGTGGGGGGCGTGGGGTACACGGGGTAGGAATCTAGACTTCACAAGCAAAGAGCCCTGTTTGTTCTGTCCACCTCTAGGAATGAGTGTAGGCAAAGGGGTAGAGAAAGGGATAAACGTTTATTAATAATAAATAATAATTTTATAATAATAGAACAATAATAACATTTTCCGAGTGTTTTCAGTGTGCTGGGCATTAAAAGAGGGTATCGAGACGAAGTAAGACCATAATTAAGAGCACAGACTCTGGATTCAAATCCTGTCTCTCCCACCTTCCTAGCTGGGTGACCCTGTGCAAATTACTCCACCTCTCTGTGCCCAGGCATGTTCCTCTCATAGGGCTGCTGGGAGAACTGATGAGTTACAGTACACAAAGGGCCTAGATCACTGGCTGGCACCTGGTGAGCTTTGTTGATATTAGTTATTTGCATAATTATCGCCTGTTGACAGCTGGGCAAGCTGAGGCTCACAAACAGACCTGCTCAAGATTCCCAAGAACCTGCCAGACTCCGGGGCCTCCCGTTTTGCCTTGTACCAGGGAGAACACTTGACCCCATCCCCTCCCATCCGACAACCCCAGGACGCAGGTCCGATTTGTGCCTCTTTTCTGCAACTGAGAAACCTGACGCGTGGGGAGGCAGATTCCAACACGGGCCCGAGCCCCTTTCTGGCCACCAGCCCGCCCCTGGGTACAGCGGCCGGGGGTCAAAAGTCTGGTTGATGCAACAGTTCACTTGGCAGATGGGCGGCCTCCCCTCCTTGCTGCCCGCTGCCATCTGAGCAGCTGGATAACACGAAGCTCCTCCCTGCACGGCAGCCCCAGCAGCTCCCCAGGGCACGTGGGCTGCTCTCTGTGGTCCTTCCCTGCCATTCCTGGGGACCGGCTCAGCTCTTGGGCTGCTGCTCTGAATGAATCATTGCCACGAATCCTCCTCAGGCCGCAGCCCAGGGCCGAGGAGACCCAAGAAGGGACGTGGGAGGGGACAGGCATCCCGGAACCTTCTCTGGAGCGGCCCCAGATGGGTGGCTGTGTGGGGGCAGAGAGCAAGGGGGCCTTGTGGGTCCAGGAATAGGCGGGCAGTGGGGAGGCCAGCAGCTGCTGCCACCCAGACCAGCTGCCAAGACGCCACACGGCAAATCAGAGCCACCCAGGCCACACCCAGGCTTTCAAATCACCAGCCACTTCTGACCCCCACTCTCATGCTACAAATCGACCCACAAAGTCCCATCAATAACGCACTTTGACAGCCTTCCTGACCCCAAGGTGGTAGAGTATCTGGGCTCTGACTCTGTCCACGCCCATTCCCCAGCAGGGCACACTGAGGCCCAGAACGGGGCAGTCCCTCCTCTAACCTCAACCCTGTTTCCATTTCAGGCTGCCTTCCTCGTGCACAAGAATTCAAGATGTTAAAAGGGAAAGGAAGGGACCGTCTAAACAAATGAACAACAGCAGGAGAGGCTGGAGAGAGCCCCCAGAAGGCAGGGTCTCAACACCCCTCTCAAACAGCATCTGCCCAGGGGAGACCCCAGAACACACAGACAGGCGGCTGCTGGCTTGGGTTCCTGAGTCCACAGAACACAAGTTCAACCTCAGGAAGAACGGATGACCTTCAAGAAACTTTGGGGTTCCGATGCGAGAATGATGCCCAGGAGGACGGAAGGGATGTCTGGTCACAGATGGGGCATTTGTAATGCAAGACTGCCAGTCTCGGGCCCGGGGGTGGCATCTCTTGAAACACGCAGTGGCTCCCTCAGGCCCCTCATGTGGCCCCCAAGGGAGCTCACCTTCAGGGCCTGGCAGTACGCCCTCAGCAAATATCTGTCACTGTTAGAGGAGGAACATGACCCCTCTACAGGCTCGATGTGTTTCCCTCCCTGATGGTCCCAGAGATGTTCCTGGTGACACGCAGGATACTCCTTATTCTGCTAATGGGGCACTTAATTTCATTTGTGTTAGAAAATAATCTATAACTTGCACATCAAAGCCAGTGATTTCAAAGATCAGAAATGCTTAAGAGGAGACTAAATTTATTTAAGATTATTGGAACTCTCATCCGCTCTGGCGGGAATGTAAAATGGTGCAGCTGCTTTGGAAAACGATTTGACAGTTCTTCAAAAGGTTAAACAGAGAATTACCATATTCTCTAGCAATTCCACTCCTGGGGATATACCTGGGAGAATGGAAAACGTAAGCCCACACAAAGACTTGTACACAAATGTTCATAGCAGCATTATTCATAAGAGCCGAAAATTGGAAATAACCCAAATGTCCATCGACGGATAAATGATAAATAAAATGTGGTCTATCCATAACAATGGAATATTATACAGCCATAAAAAGTAACGCCATTCTAGAAAATAAAGGAAGGACTGATACGTGCTACCATGTGGATGAACGTTGGAAACATTATTCTAAGTGAAAAGTACCAGTCACAAAAGGACGCATAGTGCGTGATTGCATTTACATGAAATGTCCAGCATAAGCCAATCCACAGAGACAGAAAGTAGATTAGCGGTTGCTGGGGGGCTGGGGAAGACAGGATTCAGGAGTGACTGCTGAAGGGTCCAGGGTTTCTTTCTGGATGATGAAAATGTTTTAGAATTAGTGGGGATGGTTGCACAACTCTGAATATCCTAAAAACCACCGAACTGAATACTTTAAAAGGAGGAATTGTATGGTATATGATTTATATCTCAATAAAGCTGCTCTACAACAGATTACATGAGGTTTTAAAAAAATAAGGTGATATAAATGTATATTAAGTAAATAACAGTACAGTGAGGGTTCAATGGGGTAAAGCGGTTCATAAATGATGCAACGAACTCAATTTTACAGTCATGGAAACTGAGGCTGGGTCGGGGGTAATGACTCGCCCGGGGCACATCACCGCTAAACCAGAGTGAGTCACACCTTGATCTGTCCAAACCCAGGAGTGTGGCCTCACCATCAGCCTACCCGGCTGAATGAAACGACACAAGATGGGGTATGGGGAGAGGGGTCCACAGCCCAATGTGGGAGGCAGACCTGCAAGGAGGCTGGTAAGTGAGGGAAAAGGCCAGCTACCTCTGCGGGGCTCAAAACAGGAAGCACACAATACCACCTCAGGAACGCCAAAAGAGGCTTCCAGAAGGGGTGCTGCTGGAGGAGGCGTCTGAAGGATGAGTAGGAGTTCGCCAGCCCCTTCCCCAACTCCCCTACAGGACACACGAAGTCAGGAGGCCTGAGGGTGAGTTTTGGCTCTGCCAATCCTAGCTGTGAGAAGGGCCATGGGCATGTGGCCTCTCTGAGCCTCAGTTTCCCCATCTGTAAAAAGGGGAAAGGCACGATGTGTTCTAACGATTGTACTGAATCAGAGGGTTCCCACCCTTCCTCCAGAGGGGCCGGCCTCTGAGTGGGAAAGCTAGCCCTGGACCTCTGTCCCACATAGCAACAAGGACCGTGCCAGGTCAGGCGTGCCCAGCCCAGCGACCATGCCCCCTGTGCTCTGCTGCCACTCCCAGTCGCAGTTTATGAGGCACCTCCTGCCCAGCTCTCATTGAGAGGGGGAGGTCGCCGGGTTCACGGGATCCTCTAGCCAAATGTCGCCCCCTCCTCGCGGATGACCCCCAAGTTCACCAGGGCTCCCCTTCCTCCACGCTCTCGGCGCCCCCCTCCCCAGCCAGCGATTTCCGTCCCCCAGTGCCTCCACTTCGGATCCGCCCCGCAACTCCACGGCGGCTGCAAGTTAACTTCCACGCGCCCCCCGCGCGTCCCGGCGCCCGCCTGGGGGTCCCCGCGCGCCGGGGAGGGCTCGGGGGTTCCGATCGGGATGACAAGCCGCCTCCCCCGGCCCGCCACACACACGCACAGACGCTGGGCTCCTCCCGGCCGCAGGGTCCCGTGC
>NC_060281.1:83619116-83698275 GCF_021613505.1 Equus quagga
GGCCTGCTCCTGGCCACGCCCCCCGCCCTCCAGGCCCGCCTCCCGGCCGCGCGGGGACGAGGGGCGGCGCCCGGAGCCGACCCCGCCCAGGAAGTCCTGCTCCGCGGGCTGGCTTACCCCCAGGACGGGCGGCTCACCCCTTTTCCTCCCTGGGCGGCTCTGTTTAAGAGAGCTTCCCTTCTGTCGATAAGCAGTGGGTGGAACGATCGCCAAGAAGCGGTGTAAGAGAAGCAAACCAGCCCCTGGGCGGGGCGTATTTATGCCAGTGTTGTGTAAAAGAACAAAGAGGGAGGGGCTGCATACATATTCATAGGCGTCCGGGGTCCTCAAGGAAGGGGCGATTTTGCCCTTGGCCTACCTCCGCCCCTCCTCCCCCAGGGATATTTGGCAATGCCTGAAGACATTTTTGGTTGTCACGATTTGGAGGTGGGGAGTGTCCTACTGGCATCTAGTTGCTAGAGACGTGGGATGCTGCTAAACATCCTACTGTGTACAGGACAGCCCCCTCCCTGCCCAGCAAAGAACCATCCAGCCTAACGTCAGTTGTGCTGAGGTTGGGAAACCCTGATATACAGGAATAAAATAAAACTCCAGGCTGGTGGATCTCAGCTCAGTCTAAGAGATTTCGCCTCTCTGTGCCTCTGTTTCTCCATCTGTAAAATGGGTACAATATAATAAATCTGTCTATGTGTTATATGCATATGCACTGAAGGAAAAGGGGGAAAGAATGCAGCCTTTTCACTGTGAACTTTCCTTCTTTGTTCTATTTGAATTTTTTTTTACTGTCTGTATATATTACCTGTTTAAAATAAATTTCTGGGATAGTTACAACCATAACAGCAAACATTTCATATATATATATTTCCCTGCTAAGTGCCAAGTGTTGCTCTAAACATTTTATCTATATTCACACATTTAAACCTTTAATAACCTTGCAATAAGTCTTTTATCATCTTCATTTTACAGATAAGGAAATTGAGGCGCACAGATCTTAAGCACTGTCATTAGCCCATGGCCAGCCATGAGTTCTTCATAGCTCATTCATTAATTCAGTCACAGGTCCACTGTGTGGCGGAAAGTGCTGGAACTGACAAAATGAAACCCCCTGCCTCCGGGGAGCCAGCTGTTCCTGGTCTGGAAACAATAGAACCATGTTGTCTAGTGTTTACTGTGCATGTATTAGAGGCTTTGTAACTGCAGGAACCCTGCTGCGTGTTTATAATGTCCCTTTGTGGGTGGAGAAATGGAGATCAAAGGAAGAGAGCTGAATGGACCACATGTTTAAGAACATTCTAGCAACAGGATTTCCTGAGCACCCTGTGCTGGGCACTGGGGGTCAGCAGGTAAGAGGGGGATGATGGCCCGGCATCCAAGTGGGGGAGGCAGGACTCCCCAGCAATCACTGGGGAGCTGAGAGCACAGGGATTGACCTGGCCCAGGGAGGGAGGGCCAGGGCGGGGGGTTATACTGTATGTTTACACAGAGGCCGGAAGCATGGTTGTGGGTTCACAGAAGAGTGGGCCAGTCACAGGGCCCCACAGGTGCAAAGGTCCGGCAGGAAGGACGTTTGTCGTGGGGCCTTGCATGAAGTGTGCAGCAGCCAGGGTGCGAGGGGAGGGGTGAGAGGAGGCAGGGGGTGTGCAGGGGCTGGAGGCCCCGGGCTTCGTGGGCTGTGGGGAGGAGTCAGGACTTTGTCTCGCAGCGATGGAGGGACGTAAAGGTCTTCAGAAGGGGAAGGATATGGTTAGCTCTGCTTTCTGCAAAGAGCCTTCTGGCTGCTGCGTGGAGGAGGAGAGGCAGGAAGACTGGTTTGGAGGCTGTTAAAACACTCCCCGGGAGGTGGCCAACCCAGCGTTGGGCTAGGGGCGTGGAGGGAGTGTTCAGCTTCCAGAGACGTTTGGAAGACGGAATCGACAGATCTCAGTGGTGGCACTAGAGAAAGGGACCAGGATGATGACCTTCTGGTTTCTAGATTGGGCCTTCTCTTCTCTCTCTCTGTTTTGGTTTTTTTTTTTTGGTGAGGAAGATTGGCCCTGAGCTAACACCTGTTGCCAATCTTCCTCCTTTTGCTTGAGGAAGATTGTCGCTAAGCTAACATCTTTGGCAATCTTCCCCTGTTTTGTATGTGGGACGCTGCCACAGCATGGCTTGATGAGCAGCGTATAGGTCCATGCCTGGGATCCAAACCAGCGAACCCCAGGCCGCCAAAGTGAAGCACACAACCCTCCCCACTACACCACTGGGGCAGCCCCTGGGCTTTCTCTTCTCAACCCTTCGACTCAGTGAACCCCTTCAGGTCTCAAGCTGGCTGTTCCCTCCTTGAGGAAGCCTACCTACCCCCCAGGATTTCCTGATGGGATGGGCACCGGACCATGCAACCCAGGAATTTGATGCGACTTTGAAGGCAGATGAAAGAGCTCATCCCTGTCTGCTCCTCCAGTGTGTGAACAACCATGGCAGAAGCTTCCTCTGTCTTCTCCCCCAACCTGTCTCCCCGGCATCTGGACAAAGCCTGGCACTTAGGAGGTCCTCAGTCAATATTTGTTGAAAACAGGGAGAGTAAATATGGTGACAAAGACATTGATTCTAAAACACTTTGCAGCTCTGACATTCAAGAAGATGACACTGATGATGATTCAGGTGTTTGCGATGCTCTAAGCGCCTCATAAGAATTATATTCTAGCTGACCATTTACTCCTGCCAACAACCTTCAGAGGTTTGATGATCATTATTCCCATTTTACACATGAGGAAACAGAGGCCCCGTCAGGTCATTTGACTTGACCAAAGGCAACAGTAAACGTCAGAGCTGAGGTGTAAACCCAGTCCAGTGGTGCAAGGAGGTGGTCCAGCAGTGGGCAGGGAGCTAAGAGAGAGGGTGGGTTCCCTTCTCCTGCTGGAAGGGTATGGGGTTACATTTCCTAGCTGGCCTCCCAGGCGTCACACAGCGCTCTGACCTTGGGCATCTGATCCAGGTGACTGGCTGTCATGGCAACGTGGCTCTAAAGAGATGCTCCCCTCTCTAGAACCTCCTCCGGGCACCCTGGCATTGTGCCCTTTGCCCGAAACTCAATTGCTATGTGTCCATGAGCATCTGGTGCTGGCACAAAAGGGATCACACCTCTGGGTGGTCCTCCTGCCCCCATCCTGGCCCTCGCACACACACTTCACATGTTGGGTCCGTGCCCCGATGCCCAAAAGATTGTAGGTTACCTCCTGTTGCCATGCACGGGAGATGATGCTCCATCACTAAGGTGCTTTGTCTTCCCAAAGGTCTGCTCCTCAGATTCACGAGCTGAGATCAAGCGTTGAAACATGGTGGGGTCCCAGCTTGCCTGGGCCTTGCGTTCTGAAGCCAGGCTTTAGGGCAAAACTCAGGCAGAGTCAGCACCAGTGCGGAGAAGCCCCCACGAAGGCTGCGGGCACCATGGCCACCTGGTCAAGTCCAGCCCCACCGGTCGCCTCCAGCATCGTACCCATCAGCATTTCTTCTGTCGAACACCTGATGAGTCGAAACTCGAAGTTTCAGTTTCGAGGCAAAAAAAGTCGCTTATCTTTGAGCTCTGAAAGTCTGTTCCAGGTGGGGAGATGCTCAGATTTCGAGAGGCGTGTTGGAACGAGGACCCACCGAAGGAGCAACAGGTTTGTAACTCTTATGTCACACTCACTCCGGCCTTTTGATGTGTTCTCTTCTTTCACTTGTTTCTTTTTAGCTTTGTTATGTATTTATGCTTGTAATTTTCATTTGTTCTCTGTTTTTTGTTACAGTGTGTTTTGTTTAGCCATAAATTTGTCAGTGAAAGTGAAATAACTGCATTGATAAAACAAATAAATACAAAATAACTACTTTGTTATTTTCTTCCAGTTTTTCTTGGTTAGTTTTGCCAAGTGTATATGTCATGTTTCAGCAATGCTAATATGCATGTTTTTTTCATAGAACACCTGTGAGAAAAGAAGGACATCAACAACTTTGAGTTGAAAGTGATCTGAAAGATCAAGACCCGGAATGCAAAGAAGTTTTAGATGAATAGATGAATTTAGAATAGATGAATTTCTATTATGTTTTCTTTTTGTGAGACTCACAAGATTGATACACTGAAAAAAAAAAAAACGATTATGTCTAAATAAGTCCAAAATGGTTCTTTCAATACGTGTGAAATAAAAACTCTAAGGGATGAGAAAGCAGCTGTGTTGTATTTGAACGGATAGTATTTCTCTTTTTGTTTCTCGGATCATAAAATTGTGGTGCGTCTCGCCATCTGTGAGGTCTGAGGCTGAGGAAATAGGAAAGTTGGGTTCGTGTGGCTCGTGTGATTGGAAGGCTTGACCCCACTTCAGCAGAATTTCAGAGCTGTCCTCTGCGACCTCAGGAACTGAGGATGGGGGTCTGAGAAGCTTGACTTGGGAATCAGAGAATCACGGGGGCTTAGAGACACATTACAGAATCTCCGAGAATCATGGAACTTTGGACCCCTAGAATTCCAGCGTCAGAATCTTGAGGCTGGCTAACATTTGGGCTGCCGTTTGCCAGACGGAGAGAACGAGTCCCAGGGAATGGAAGCGATTTGCCCAACGCTTGGTAGCTTCTAAGAGTAGAGCAGGGCTGGGACCTACATCCCCTGACTGCTGCACAGGAATCCTGTCTCTAGTCCAAGACAGAACAACCCGTCTTCTAACCCAAGATGCTGGTCACACGGGAGGGTGGAGGTTGGGAGAGCTGGGTGGGAGGAAAAGGGAGGGGACCTACTCCAGAGGGTAAGACCTTCTAAGTGAGGCGGTGCCTTAACTTTGAAGCTCAGCAAAACCACAGAGGGAGGTGTCATCGGGCCCCACCTTTCTTTCCAGCTTCATCTCCTGCCACACTCAGCATCTCCTTCCCATCCCCCTCTTCTGACCACACAACCACCAAGCTACTGCTCCCACCTCAACAAGCTTTGCTTGGACCCAGCGCACGCTCTTTCAACATCTGTGCCTTTACCCATGGTGCTCCAGGGCTGCCTAGTACAGCTGTGCAAGTTGGACACAGCACAAGGGTGCCACATGCACGTTGTAGACGTCACAGATTTATACCAATAATTTCTGGCAGATGGCAGTAAAACGTCTCGAGGTAAAGTCATCATTTTATCATTGCACAAGGGTATCATATGGGGTGGCAGGGTCCTTGCTGTTTGCTCTGCCTGGAATGTCATCTCTCCCTTTCTCCACCGAATGGGCTCCTGCTCCATCCTTCACGGCCCCCTTCAAATAGCCCCACCTCCAGGAAGATACCCATGGCAACACCTCCCCAGCCCTCCCGCACGGATCAAAGGTTAACAACATCAGTCAATGCTAAGGGTTGATATGGGAGTCAATGTTGCCCGGTGCAGACCTCCAAAGGGTAGGGCGTGTACTGTTCATACCAGGAGACATGATTCTGGGTGGAACTTGGACCCAGGATCAAATAACACTGAATCAGAGACCAGAAAATAACGCTCTTTTCCATCTTCTTTGATTCAATCAAGGAGAAAGATCCCAGTTTGGTGCAAACGTGTCTTTCATACCTCTCTCCAGAGCTTGCTCATCGCTCATCTTGACAAAGAGCAAGGCAGGCTGACAGCCTTGATCAGGCAGTGGTGTCTGCTGAGCATTCAATACTTGGCCTTCTGTAAATTGTATTTATTTATACGATTGCTTTCTATCTATGGCATATGATGCTGACTTTTCGCTTCCTGTAGCGTTATAAAGTTTTATGTACAAATCAATGCATTTAAGCGTGAAATAGTAAGTCTATTTACACAAAAATATTAAGTAAATAACAAAACAGGTGGTAAGCAGCGAGGGTAAAAAAATCTTGAGAGTGGTGCATGAAGGAGTAGAGTTTGAAAACACAGATCTCTTTTGAGAGTGCAGGCTCTGGAGCCAGGCTGCCTGGGTTCAAATCTCCACTCACCTTGGAGTGACCTTGGGCAAGTCACTCTCGCTCTCTGAGCCTCAATTTCCTCACTCGTTAAATGGGAATAATTATAATACTGGCTTCCTAGAGTAGTCCAAAATATGTACTAAGAATGGTATCAAGAACTTGGAGGTGCTTGCTGTTTTAATCGTTCTTATAATGATCGAGACTCAGGAAGTCACATGCCTGCAATGATCTGGGACCTCAAGGCACACATCTGTTCACAGACCCGGGAGACATTTTGGCTTTAGGAACTTTTATTTGCATGCGAAAGATGGGGAAATTGAGCCTGAGGAAGGGGTGGGACGGGGGACAGGCATGGAGTGTGGACTCATTTGGGGGACTCGGTGGTGGCTAGGACGGGGAAGCTGCCCTTGTGGTGCCACTGCCTGTCGCGCAGGCGGCGCACGGCCTGCATCTGTGGCTGGAAGGCCCCCCACTCGTTCCAGTGCCGGTATTCGCCGGGCTCCAGGAGGTACTGGTATCCACGGTAGCCAGGATACTGATAGCCGACCCAGCTGGGAGGAAAGCCAGAAGGACAGCGTGGAGACGGCCAGCCTCGCTGCCCGGCCCCCAGACCCCCAGCCGGACCAGCCGGTTCTCCAGCTGCCCTTGCAGTCTGCCCTCCACCCCTCACTTGTGGGGCCTCAGGCTTGGGTCACTCTGTCCTGGCTTTGCCCCTTCCTGCTGGCTTCCCGCCGGCTTTGGCCAGTGACTTCACACCTCTAACAGACCTCAGTTTCTTCTTCTGCAAAGTGGGGATGGTCATGGCGGCTGGCTGGTTAGCATGCTTTAGGGGCCAGATGGGAAAATGCACAGAAAGTGCTTACTAAGGATGTTGCATGCACACGGCAGGGAGATTAACACACATCTCGCTGAAAGTGGGGACCGGGACTCAGAGAACAGGATCAAAGGAGCGAGGACAGGGCCTGGGGACTGGTTAGCAATGAGGCAGATAAGGAGGAGCCTTATTTCAAAGAAGCGTTTCCTTTGTACGTAAGTGAATGTGTGTGTGGTGGTCGGGAACACGCATTCTGGGTCGGACACACCAGGGTTCCCATCCCAGCTCTGCCATCTACCTCATCGCTTGTTATAAAGATTAGTAACTACTCACTGTAAGGGGCTAGCATGGTGTGTGGTTCACAGTAAGCACTCAATAAAAGCCATTATCAACGATTCATTTCTAACTTCTGTCGCTGTCTCTGCTCAGAGGGTCTTTCCAGGGCTCTCTTAGACTCCCTGCCCATCTTTGAACTTCTGGTTTAAGTTCCAGCCTCCTCAGTAAACCTCTGGGCTGCCCTCCACACCAGGCCACGCACCCAGCTCCCAGAAACCTTCCTCCCTCCTCTGACCTCCTGCGTGGACCATCTCTTACCGATATCATCTCACAGGTATACTTCGCTCTCTCTGCTGGGCCGAGTAAGCCCCATGAAGGCAGGAACTGAGCCTTCTCCACCTCTGCCTCTCCCGGTGTGCCCACCACAGTCAGGCTCCCAGGCCATTCTCAGTGAATCTCAGACAGCTTGAATGCTGGGACACGGGTGTCAGGGGAGGGCAGAGGAGCCAGAAAAAGGCCAGGGCCCTGACGGTGTTACGGGAGCTCAGAAAAAGTCCAGGGGAGAGGCAGCAGCCATACCCTTGCCTCGAGGAGACCAGGGGTGTCGGGCCTGGTTGTTGGATGCAGAGGGATGGATCATGTGACCTCCGCTGGGCAT
Organism: Equus quagga; assembly: GCF_021613505.1. NCBI lineage: Eukaryota > Metazoa > Chordata > Mammalia > Perissodactyla > Equidae > Equus > Equus quagga. Next base: position 83,626,763 of record NC_060281.1, read on the forward strand.
CCAGCCCTTCCTGTGTTCTCATGGACATGGGGTCATGGGACTCTGTTTTGAAACCTTCAAATCCTGAGCATTCAGAGCAAAAATGGCCTTTTAGATCAGAGTGTGATGTGCCTATTGGATGGACGGCAACACTGAGACGCAGAGAGGGGCTCACCCGGCTCCCACAGCCATCACGACAGTGTCAAGGCCCTTTCATTACACAGTCTCGCCTCTCAGACCTCACTCTGCTCATTTCCCCAGAGGCTCCGGATTTCCCTGAATGTTCTCATTCTCCAGACAGTCAGACTCATCTCCTCACATCCGCTCAGCCCCGCCTACTTAATTATGTCTCCAGTCCCAACCTGGGTTTAGAAACCCCTATTCTCTCCTTCTTCCAGCTTTTTAGAACCAGTTGCCAGGTTTGTTTACAGCGACATGTAATTCATCAGAGTATGACTCCACTCCTCAGAGGAATAACGCTCCGTTGCAGGGATCCCAGGCACAAACACTGGGGGAATTTGGGAGGGGCTGTGGCCTTTCCCATGTGCCTGATGCCGTATCCTGAAAGGGGACGGCCTCAAGCTTGTCTGTGCTTGAGGCAGGAGCCAAGGGCCTGGCAGGACGGATGCTTACGTTCCGCTGGAGACCCTCACGCTGCCCACGCGGTCAGAGAAGCCGTACACCCAGAGGCTGGGCACGTCGTCCTCTTGGATCTCCATGGTGTTGCCCTTGAAGTTGGCGCCTTCAAACAGGCAGATCTTGTGCTCCTGGGCATCCTGGGGAAGGAGAGACTAGATCAGGCATGTGAACATGAAAGGGGCAAAGAGAAGTCACTCAGCGGGGCCTCCTGGGTGTGGAGAGAGAAGGCTGAATCTGACCAGGCTACTGTGGGACTCCCCGGAATTGCCATCGTCCAGCCTGGAAGGGCCCTCCTCATCTGTGAAAAGAGGATATCAGCTTCTATTCCACGGAGTCGCCGTGGGGATTAAATGAGCTAATCCACAGAGAGCACTTAGCACGATGCCTGGATGCCTGGCACACACCAAGTGCCCCCAAAACCCAAATTTATTCACTATTTTCTTTATTATGGTCAGGGACGCAGAGACTCAGAGAGGTCAAGGTTCTTGATCAGTCACACAGCCAGCGAGGGGCAGAATCTTCCAGAGACGCATTTCATTCCTCCTGTCCCATTTTGTACCCCTTTCCCCTCCACTCCCTCTGCCGCAGCCACACCGGCTGCTCTCAGGTTTCTGGGTCACGCCCAGCCCATCCTCACTTCAGGAATGCTGCACTCACTCTTCCCACTAAGGCTGTTCACGTGGCTGACTCCGTTCCCATCCTTCGGCAGCTGTCTTCCATGACCACCCTCCGACCGCTCCCCCACTCCTCCCCAACATCGGAGCCCCCTCTGGCTTTCCCAGCACTCTGCACGGCCCCATGTGGCACGTACCACGATGGTTTGTGAATATAGACTGATTTCCATGATTAAGTTTTCAATAGCTGCCTCCCACGAGGGCAGGGACGTTTGCTGCCCCGTGCAGAGCTATGACCCAGAGCCTACAACAGAGCCTGATAGAAACGTGTCAGCTGAGTGTGGTCAGACGCATGACTATAAGTAGAAGATGGGCAGGATAGCGATTCCTCTAACTTCCCAGGAGGCAGGGCTGGAAAGGAGTCAGGGACCCAGTGGGGAGGGAGTTGGAGGTGCCCAGGGAACAGATGATAGTGGTCCACACCAGGATGGGGCAGAGGTAGAGACGAGGGGCTAGACGGGTGGCTCTCAGCCCTGGCTGCACTGGGATTACCTGGGGCGTGGAAAAGACATCTGTGTCTGCGCCCCAGCCCCAGATCTAATTGGTCTGGGGAGGGTCTGGGCATTGGGGTTTTTTTCCTATTAATATAGTTTATTTATGTAAATATGTCCAAAATAGTATAATTTTAATATGTAACCATTATAACAATATTGATGAGCTAGTTTACATCCTTATTTTTCTTTTTTACTATGTATTCAGAACCTGGTGTGTGTGTGTTACACTTACAGCGCATGCCCAATCAGACTAGCCAAAATTCAAGTGTTCCACAGCCATATACGGCTACTGCCGACTGTAGGGGACAGCAAAGCTCTAGAAGCTGCTAGAAACGCCCTGGCTGATCATTCTTCCAAATCAGCTCCCTTGACATAAATTGCCATATAAAGACCATTCAACGACGGAGAGACAAACCTATGAATTCTTACAAAGGGTCCATTATAAAGGCTGATAATTCAGCCCTAAGCTCTGAGAAAAAGATTGGGAGTGATCTGGTTGGATAATCCATTAAGATAAGTTTGATGATGCCAAAACAGTTGGCTGTTGGCACCTCATAGCCTCAAAGGGACATTCACGAAAGTCCTTCATGAAAACTCCCATGATGGAAGGTGAAAGTTGGTTATGAGGGAAACTAACATTGGTGAGCGAAGACGTGGTTGGTTTGAGTCATAATCAACACCATTCTGGAAAAACTGAATTGCTTGGGGATAACACCGCCTATGTTAGCTCTGAGCCTTCTTTAAGGTATACTGTTTAACTTTGTTAAATATGGTAAAGGGGCTAATTCAGTATATTGCCTTATTGTTGGGAAGTTGAAAGTGCCTTTCCACAACATCCCTTTTTTGAGCTACCACACAAGCTTCAGTCTGCATGTTTGATGTTTTGGATGGGCACTGGGATTTTCAAACCTCGCCGGGAGAGTCTAACATATAGCCAGGAACTAGAAACCTTCCAGAAAGAATCAAGGAAAACACTGAAGTTTCTAGTTCCAACCACTGAGATGCTGATTCCACGCTTGATAGCAGCTGGGAAGGAAAAAAATGGGTTTCATGTTTTCCACTTGCCCAGGGCTCCCAGCAGGGCTGGGCACGCCATGCGTGTGTTAGGGTCTCCTTATGAATCGATAAGCGCAAGAGCTCACTGCCCTGGGAAAACCCAGTGATCACTGCACCCCCCTGTGCATCCTTTCTTCCTTCTTCCCCTTGCTCACTCCCATGGCCTTGGTTGGTGTCGGCCCCAGACTTGCCCCTGCCCTCCCCACTCACCCCCCAGGTCTGGTCCAGGAGCCACTCACCATCTTCACGGGCCGGAAGGACAGGAGTCGGTCGCTGCGGTAGCTGCTGGACCAGGTGTCCCAGCGCGGGTACTGGCCCTTCTCCAGGATGAACATCTCGCCCCGGAAGTTGGACTGCTCAAAGGCAACCCAGCTGGGTGTGAGAGGGAGGGGGAGGGGCGGGGTGCCAGGAGGGACAAAGGCAGAAAGCAGAGAAATCCTCAGCAGAAGTTTCTTCTCCCCTACTCACCTTCTTAGCTCCCCCGTGGGAGGCGGCCCTGAGGCCACTGTGTTGGATCCTAGGCTCTGCCACTTACAGCCTGTGTGATGGTAGGCAAGTGGCTTCACCTCTCTGAGCTTCAGTTTCCTCATCTAATAGGCCTCTTTTCTTGGAGTTGGTGAAGGATTAAATGAGACAAGGTGTGTAATTATGTGAGCAAAATGTCTCCCTCTCATATGCAGGATTCACACGTGATTTAAGTACGACAAGGACCTGGGGTAAAGGGACACATAAGAAGATTTTTTCTTTGAAGCCTGCTTACAGGTGGGAGAAAGTCTCTGTTGGATGCGAACATGCCTTTAACACTTCCTAATCTCCTTTGGAAACAAAAGAAGAACAGGCCACTAGCCCAGAGACTTGAGCAACAGCTCAATAGCCCTGCTTTGTGCTCATTGCGTGAACTTTTTATGGCTCTCTTGTACTTACAGCAAGGAGGACTAGCTTTCCACTGTAAAGGTGATGCGAAGGTTCTTTAAAAATATATATGTTTGTGTTAAAAAAAGGTCATTTTAAGTGAAATACATTAAGCAAAATAATAGGCCTGGAGATACAGAGCTAAGGGAAAAATAGATGCAGGTGCTCGAAATCACACATTGGGTGAAGCCTGGCCTGGCAGACAGAAGACACTCAGGAACCAGTGCGGGAGGCGGGGCGGGGCTGGGGGTGTGATAAGAATGGCCACTTCTCAGACACCTAGGAGAATTAGATGCCATCGTGCATGTGAAGGCGGTCAGTCCTCCACAAGGATGAATTACACGGTTGAAGTCAATGCGGGCTTTTCCTGGCTTTCCCAGGGCAGCCTGATTAAGGATGGGAAGCAAGCTTTTGTTAGAGGGACCAGGGATTCTGGGGGAGATTGGCTGATCCCCATTTCGTAGGTGAGAAGGCTGAGAGTCAGGGACCCCTTGACTTTGCTCTATATGCGTTCAGGAATTCTCAGGGAACAGGAAAGGGCTGAGGGGACACTGACGTTAGTATCGTCTCCCTGGGGGCTGCTGGGACCTTCCTCTACCCTGAAGGAGATGGGGTGAGGGTGGGGGTAAGGGCTGCCACTATGGACTGAAACAGACTGTGTCCCAGGGCCTCAGGTCCTTGTCTGAGGGATGAGCCAACCCACACTGGAGGGCCAGAATTGAAGATGCAGAGTTATTCTCCCAGAATAGAGTTGAATCAACTTCAACCCTACCCGGTCTGGAGCAGATAAGAAAAGGATGGATGGATGGATGGATGGATGGATGGATGGATGGATGGGTGGGTGGATGGATGGATGGATAGGTGGATGGGTAGGTGGGTAGATGGATAGATGGACAGATGCCCGGCTGGATAGATGGATCTACGGATGGATGTACTGATGGATAGATGATGGAGAATGGATGGATGGAGGGAGGGGTAAGCAGATGTATGAATAAATTGGAGAATGAATGGATAGATGGATGGATGGACTATCTATAGATGGATGGATAAATGAATGAGTAAGTAGATGGATAATGAAAGGATGGATGAGTAGATGGATGAGTGGCAAGAGAGCCTTGGAAGATGGTACATGCAGGAGTTAAGAGCATAGACTCTGGAAATGGACAGATCTGAGTTCTAATCCAGGCTTATCATTTCTTTGCTGTGTGACTTTGGGCAAGTCGCCTAAGCTCATTAAGCCTCAGTAAAAGACAAGAGATGAGTGCATCTCCCTTGTCAGGAGGTTGTGAGGGTCTCAGAGAGGGATGCACGGAACAAGTCCAGCACAGAGAAAGCACAACAAATAATATCATTTGTGATTAAAGAGAGAGGGAAGCCGCTGGAGGTCTGAGCTTATGGAAGGACGGACACTGCTGCAGTCTTACCACTTTGCCCACCCTCCCAAAAACTCCCTGTCTTCCTCAGGAGTCATGATGCCCATTGAGGACCCGTTACGTGAGTGAGGAAATTTAAATATTTATTTCAGTGCCTTTTCTCTTCTCCTATGGCTCCTTTGAGCCTTATGAGCAAGGAGAGAGGCAGGACAGAAATCATATGGAAAATGAGGCTCAGAGAGGTTAAGTCACCCATCTAAGGTCACACGATGGTGTCTTGTGTCAGGTTGAAGTCTCCTAGGGTTCAAGGCATGCCTCCCCTCCCTGTCCCTGTGCTGGGGACACCCCTCTCCTCCCCTTCCCTGCCTACTTCAGCCTTGCCATCTTTTTCTCCACCGCTGTTTTTCCCACAGCCCTGCTGGTCCTGACACAGACCCAAGGCCTGGACCACAGGCTCTTTGCTCTCCTCATTGGGCGCAGCCCCAAAGCATACACCAAACATCAGCTGCATCTTTGTTTGGGGAGAAATATTCTGGGTTTGAGTCACTGGAAACCAAAAAAAGCCTGAAAACCCAAACTGGCCACATCCGGCAGCTTGTGTTCCCAGCTGGGCTCTGGGGCTGAGGGCGGGGCCGAGGCTGTGTTGACCACACTGGGGGTGGGGGTAGGTGCAGGAGGCAGAAGCACGCCCCCCACTCCCACCGCCCACCTACCCTGGACCAGGGTGACTTGGCTAAACTCACAGGGCACTGGGGAGGGAAATAATCATATCACTGTCACCTGCCATGTTTGGGCACCCAAAAGTGCCAGGCCTCAGGATAATCCAGTGGAGGGTAGCGGGGACTATTACTCTCCCATTTCAGAGATGAGGAAACTGAGGCTCAGAGACTGAGCAAAGCAAACAGGAGATTGGGACCCGAACCCAGGCCTGTCTGACCTCAAAACCCACCCCTGCTCTTTGTATTGCAAAGAGCCCCAGGATGCTGGGCATCCAGGCTGACCGCACTCCTGGGGGCATTTTGGGCTAGAGGGACTAGAGGCAAGGTGGCCACGTGGGTCTTGACCTCAGCGCCCTGACCTCAGCCCACAGGGGCTGGCGCTGGTGCAGCCACTATGAACAAGGGACATTGATTCCTGCTTATATGGGGGTCACTAAGCCCAGAGAAGCCCAGAGAGTCAGGGGCAGGCCATGGCGCAGGGTGACAAAAGCATGTGGATGAAATTGATCAACCTGAGCTGGATCCAGGCTCTGTCACTTACCACTAGGTGACTTTGGCCAAGGGATCAAACCCCGCTGAGGCTCAGTTTCCCCATCTGCCAAATGGGGGTAAGAATAGCCCCTCCCTCACACGGCGATCAGGCAGGTAAAGCCCTCAGTGAGTGCCTGGCACTACTGGGTGCTCAGCGATGCTTACTATTACTCTTGGACTGCTTGCCGCCCGGGAGAGGGGACCAGTGGTGGACACTTGGCTCTCTGGTCTCCCTGCCCTCGTGATGGGTCAGGGCTCCTTCTATAGTAGAAGCAGCATTTCTCTGGAGCCCAGAGTCTTACTGTCAGTGGGGCCTTGTGCAAATCAAATCAGCTCTCTGAGCCTCAGTTTCCTCGTCTGTACAATGGCAAAGAGAATAACACCTCCCTCTAGGGTTTAAATTGAGGACTGGAGATAATATACATGGCTCTGCCAGCACAGGGGCAGGCACTGGGTAAGCGGCAGCTGCTACCGTTTTATTATTATTATTTTGCTACGGCGACAGGAGGGCTCCCTCTTCCCTCGCCGGATACTCACGGCCCCGAGGTGACGATGAGGCTGCGCACTCGGTCGAAGCCGCGGTCCACCAGGTTCAGGCACTCCCCGGAGAACTCCACACAGCGGCCCTGGAAGTTCTCCTGCTCGTAGACCACCAGCTGCGGGAGAGAAGCCCCCATGTGGAGGGGACAGAGTGAGCCGGGGAGGCCCTCCATCCTGAGGAGGCTCCAGGTCAGATATTCCTGAAGCACCTAGAGAAACACGAGCAGGGCTGCACACGTCACATGAGAGCGTGCCGTGAGCCGAGGGCTGTGGGACCATCCTGTCCTCCCTTCCTTCCGCTTCTGAGCTTCCATCTGTATCCTCCTTAGGAACTGATGGATCTCCCTTCCAGGCCTGTATCTGTGCTCTTCTGGTGCCCAGGATACCCTCTCCACCACATACCCCCACCCTGGAGCTCCCGTTCCCTGTCCTGTTCTAGGGGCAGATGTCACTTCCTCCAAGAAGCCTTCCCTGATGCCTTCTCCCCGTGTGGGCTTGGTGGAGTCCCCCCGCAACTGTGCTCACCCCATTAGCAGCACAAGGAACACAGACACTGCCGCTTTGCTTCTGGGTCTCTCTCTGTGCAACCCTCCTCCCTTTACTCACCCCCTCCTCCAAAGACCAAGGGCTCCTCCAAGGCAGGGCGTTGGGTTGATCCCTTTCTGCATCTCCAGCCCCAGCACCCGCCACAGAGCTGATGCTCAAGAAACACTTGCCGGTCTACCACTTGCCGGTCTACCCGCCACAACGTAGGGGAGCCCAGCCTGGCCATTCACTTGAATCGAGGCAAGTGCCTTTCTTCTCTGAGCCTCAGTTTCCCCAGCTGTAAGAGGAAGGGGTTCACATATCCTTGATCCAGCCCTTCCACTCCTATACTTGTCTGTCCTAGAGGAACTCCTGCGCGTGTGTCCCGGGGTGAGAGCATCTGGCCACGCTGTTCGTGACAGCGAAGCTAGCAACTGCCCACATGTCCTCAGGAGTGACGCTCACACCCCGAAACATACAGCGGCCAAAACGAACAGTCTTCAGCAATGCACAACAATGTGGATGACTATTGGGAATCTCATAGTAAGTGAAAAGAGAAAAACCCAGCACGATTACACACAGCACAGGTTAAAACCGCATAAAGCACAAATATCAACTTTTAAAGGAATAACGCATAAAGATGCATCAAAAAGCAAGCATCAGCTGACGGACAGGGTGAGGATGGCAGTTGCCTCGATTCGGGAGGAGGGTGTGGGCTCGCGGGGGACACTTTAGACTTAGGTGGAGGGTTTTTACCAAATCCTGGCTTTTAGCATGGGTGGTGGGTTCACAGGTGTCTGTTGCATTATTAAAAATGGGATACAAATTAATGACGAAATAAGTGACTCCACAATAAAAGCCGGCCACGCGTGGACCACATGGGAGCCTGTGCAACAGAGGGTGAAAGGACCAGTTCTGCGCACCTGAGGTTGGAGCCACACCCAACTCGACCCCAGCGGCCCTGACGCCTTGCTCTCCAGGGCACATTCAGTCTGACTGAGAGGCTGACCTACGGTGGGACAATTGTCAGCAGGGTCTGCAGCCAGCCTGCTGCCCCAGAGAGGCTCCTGGGCCCGGTGGCTCCTGCTGCTAAGCCAGCCCTCTTTCTTCCCTCCTGCTTGTTGCTTTCCACAAACTCTAAGCATATGCTTGTGCAGGTCAGAGAGGGGCAGGGGAGAGGGAGGAAGGGGAGCGGGGAGGGAGGAGGGGAGGATGAAGAGGAGGAGGAAGGAGAGGGGGGAGGGGAGGGAGAGAAAGGAGAGGAAGAGAGAGGGCAGAGGAAGCGAGGGGTGGAACCCAACCTCACAGGCCCTCCTTACCCGGTAGCTCACGGGAGGCAGCTCCCCCACCTTGGCAGTGGGCAGGGGCAGCGACGCTGGGGCCAGGGCAGGGCTGGTGCCTGAGGCGGGTCCTGCAGGCGGGGTCCCCTTCCCCTTTCCGTCAGGCCCTGGGTTCGCCACCGCTGTCCCCGCAGGCTTCGCAGCCTGAGACATGACTCGCACCTGCAAAGGTCTGTAAAGAAACCTGTGGCCTGGGTTAATTCAGCGATGGGGCCCGCTCTCACACCCTTCACCCTGTATTTTCAGCCTCATTTGAACTCATCTCCTCTCTTTCTCCTTCTGGAACATAAGCCTTGAAGTTGTCTGTCCCCACCTGCGTCCGCTGTCAATAGTCCCCTGTCCTGGGACGGCGCGTCCCTCTGTGCCTGTCTCCCAGCCTTTGACCATGCAGGTCCCTCCTCCAGCCCTGCCTCCCTCTGCCTTGCTTCCCTGCCATGTCCTTCCTTAGCCCCCTGGAGTTTGTCTGGTTACCTATCACTCTTCTTTGCTTGTGCAACTTCAATTTGCCTCTCCAGATTCATAAGACGGAGTCCCTCCAGGAGTATTTAAGGTCTGCCAGGCTCTGTTACGCGCATTCATGAACCCGTCTGCCCCTCACCCAACCCGGTGCAGTGGATGCTGTCTTATTCTCTCTGAGCAATCCGAGGCTCAGAGAGGGGATGTGAGCAGCCCAAGACCACACAGCTACTAAGTGGTAGGACTCCAGTCTCAACTGAGTTGTTCAGTGCTTAACACCTGGCACATAGGAGATCCTCAGTTAACATCTGTTCAGAGAACGAATGAAGGCCTGTTCCCTCTCCCTCTGCAGTCTAACTGCTGCCTCTCGCCCTCTCTGGGAACGGGTGCACGGTGCAGACACAGGCCTGGGCCTGAGCCCTGCAGGAGCACCCAAGAAGATGGATTGCGTGCATGTTGGGGGTTCTGCAATGAGGGCTGTGGCCACGTAGGCGTTGGGTGGGAGGGCTTTGCTCCAGCCGAGTGGTTCCTCACGACTTCGGGGTCACGGACGCCTTTGAGTGTTTGAAGAATGCCTTGTCCTTGTCCCCAGGGGAAAAAAACACCCCCTTTAATTTGGGAGACAATTTCCAGGGTTTCGAGGACGCCCGCCACCCCACCCCGAGCTAACAGTATGGATTGAGACCCTTGGGTCTAGCAGGTTCTGGAAGACTTTCTGTAAGAAGGAGCCAGCTGAGGCGAGCAGAGCCCTCTGCTTGCCTCCCCGGAGGAAGACTCTTATTTCTGTAGGTGCTCTGCCCCTCGAGAGGGCCAACATCTGGGCCACATCTGTGGCTCCTAGGGTCTTGCTCCCCCCTCATGTCGGTCTGTGACCAACACTCCCACGGGCTGTAGTTGGACTCATTTCCTCTTGGAGATGCTCGCGCTCTCTCTTTCTCTCTCTCTCTGCATCCTCCTGTCTCTCTCTCTCCTCTTGCCTCTCTGCCTGTCTCTATGTCTGTTTATTTCTATCTTCTCTCTCCCTCCTTCCCTCCCTCTCTCTTCACTTTTCTCTCTCTCTCCCCAGCAGTCTCTTGCTCTCTTGGTATCTCAGCCTATCTCTTCTATCTGTTCTTTACTGCTGTCTTTTCTTCTTTCTCTCTCTTCTCCTCCCTCCCTCTCTTCCCCTGTCTCTGTTTATTTTAATCTTTTCTTCTCTCTCTCTCTGCCTTTCTCTCCATGGCCCTGTCTCTCTCCGTATCTGCTCTCTCTCTGCCTCCCGCTCTCTCTGCCTCCCCTCCCCTCCAGCTCTCAGCAGCCTCGTGGGTTCTCTCTTACCTGTTACTTCCTGCTGGAGGACGGGCAGGCGGGCAGACGGGTGCAGTGGGTGACTAGGGGCCGACCCCCCATTTTATAGTCTGGCAGACACCAGGCCCTATGGTCTGTGGCACAATGGGGGAGCTGGCTCAGCAGACCCCGGGTGGGGCATGGGGGCCCGGAGGCCCCGACCTTGCCTGGTTACTGCGGACTGCAGCACTTTCCATTGTGGGCCCAGCACGCACAGCAGAAACCCGGCCAGCAGGGTCTTCGTCCCACCCTCTGCCTGTCTCTAAAACCCCAACGGGGTCCCCGCTGGCTTCCAATCCCGGAGCAGGGAAAAGGGGAGGCCCCCAGAAGGCAGGAGGCCTGGGTTTGAATCCTGGCTCAGCCAGCATGCACTGCGTGGCCTTTGGCGGGTCTCAACCCCTTGGGACCTCTGACACTGCAGGTACACATGGGCCCAAGTGTCCCCGTTGGATGCTACACAGGAATGAAGGTGACAATGAGCATAGGAGATGGAAAAATGCTTGGTAAAGGCCGACATGGAAACGCTATCAACAGGGCCACTTACTGAGTGCTTACTGAGGGCTAAGCGCAGCACCCGCGTGGTCTCGGTCAGTCCCCGGGACAGCCCATCTTGTTTGGTAGTTTCGTTATACTCATTTCACAGATGAGTAGAGCTAGGGCACAGAGAGGTCAAAGGCAGGAACCAGCCTGGGCAGGTCAGCTCTGGGCCTGCGTGCTTGACCCTTACCCTGTCGACCTTTGCCCTGGCCCGACCTCCCACTTCCAGGTATGGGGGTGGGAATAGGGGAGCCCCTTGTGCCCAGGTGGGTAAACATTCGGGACCTGGGTCCTGTCCCTCTGCCCACATTAGGCCCAAATCCGTCCCCCACTCTTTCCTGACCTACCTGGACACTGCCCTCCCCTGCCCTGCCCGCCATTATCTGACCCCAGGGACAGAGCTGGTGGCCAGGAATGTGACTGCCTGTCCCAGGACTTCCTCTGGAAAGCCTCAAACTCCACCGCCTCTTGTTCAGCCCTGGGCCCAGCGCCTAGCACAGGGCCTGGCACATAGTGGGCCCTCAATCAATTTTGGGGGCCTGAATGGTGGTGCTAATGGATCATAACGGAAGGTGGGGTATGGGGGAGATAGGGAAACCGAGATGGGGAGAAGGAAAGAAAACAGGGGAACTGACGAGGAGAAGTGGAGAGTGACAGAGAAAGAGAGATGATGGAGCCAGAAATACAGAGGGGCGGAGGGTTAAAGGAGAGAGAGACAGAGAGGGAGACAGAAGTCAAAAGAGAGCAATAGAGACTCAGAACAATGGCACAGGTGCCAGACGTCATACAGTCCAATTCCCTCCTTTCACAAATGGAGAAACTGAGGCCCAGGTGGAACACGTGACTTCAACAAGGACACACAGTGTGGACTCACCGTAGAGCCAGGGTTGGAGGGCCGTGGGGACCCTCTGAGCCATATGCACCTGCAGTCTGACTCCCCAGCCCTGGGCATGGAGAAGTGGGGGGTCTGCACAGCTTCCTGTCCTTTCTGCGGGCAGGGGTCCAGACTCCCCACGGAGCCTGGCTCCCCCTTGAGATCATGGTGGCCCGGAGCCAGCTCTGCCTTCCACCCCTCCACCCCCATGTGGCACCCGCTCACTTCCCAGCCGCCCCCTCAGGCTTTCATCCCGGGCCAGGGCCTGGGAGGTGGGCGGGAACCGCAGGATCGGGCGGCCACTGGAATTATGGCCAAGATGCCTGTGGTGGGGGGCCACCCACGTGTCTGGGCTTCAAAGCCAGGCTGTCTGGGACAGTTCCACGTCCCCCGTGGCAGTGGGCCGCCTGCCAAAAGGTGGGGACAGAGGTGGGGGCTGGCACCCTGTCCTGGGTGGCTCCACTCTGGGCACTTGACTGACTTGGCTCCTGTGACCCTCACAATGTGGGGTCTCTGGGATGAACTTCATTCACAGACGAAGAAACTGAGGCAGCTCCCAGGTACCTCTCTCCGCCTGTTTTCTCCTGCATGAAAGGGAATTGGGAAGTTCCATCCTGTTAACTCCTGAACCCAAGCTCTTAAAAACTACGCACTTCTGCTTTTATATGAACAGTTACTTAATAGTAATCTTTTTCTTCCTGGCTTTATTGAGATATAATTGACACTGAACATTGCGTAGGTTTAAGGTGTACAATGCGTTGATCTGATACCTTTATAAGTTGCAAAATGACCACCATAACCTTAATTGCCTCCTCCATTCTTGTCACATAGTTCGCGTTTCCTTTTTGTAGTAAGAACATTTAAGATCTACTCTCCTAGCAACATTCAAGTACACGATGCAGTGTTATTAGCTATAATCCCCTCCTGGACATTAGGTCCCCACACCTGTTGATCTGATCACTAGGACTTCTCACCCTTTGACCAACCTCTCCCTATTTCCTCTACCCCAAGCCTGTGGCAACCACCACTCCACCCTCTGTCTCTCTGAGTTTGTCTTTGTGAGATTCCACAGATAAGTGAGATCATACAGTATTCGTCTTTCTCTGTCTGACTTATTTCACTTAGCACAATGCATTCGAGGTCCATCCACGTTGTCACAGATGGCAGGATTTCCTTCGTTCTCCTGGCTGAATAACATTCCGTGGTGTGTATACACCACATCTTCTTTATCCACTCATCCGCTGACGGATGCGCCATATCTTGGTTGTTGTGAATAATGCTGCAGTGAACGTGGGGTGCGGGTATCTTAATAGCAGTCCTTTTTATTATTTAGCACTGATGATGGAGGCACTTAACACTTTTTGTTTCCCAGGAGAAGTTCCAGAATGGCAAGTGCTGCTCATGCGTAATTCACATTTACCCTCCAATACGCCTATCTCTTAGGCTAAACTCTATTTATCTTGTTAGACCCATTTTACACATGAGGAAACTGAGGCTCGGAGAGATTAGGTGACACGCTCAAGGTTAGTCAGCCAGCAAGAGTGGGATGAAACCCAGGCTGTGTGGCTGCAGAGGCTGCCTTCTTAGCCTTGATCTTCGTGACAACCCTTTGTCAAAGTCATAGACGTGACAGGGCTGCATTTGGTCCTCCCAGGAGGGAGATGGTGTTGCCATTTCCAGGCCACGAGCTGAGATCAGACATCTTCCAGGTCACGCAGAGGGTCAGAGGCTGGGCTCTTTCCACAGTGGTCTGATTTCCGGCTGTGAGAGGCCCCTCTCAGACCCACTCAGCAGGTGGGCGTGGGGCGAGAGGGCGCACAAAGCGAATGCTACAAACCCGGGATATCTGGCAGGTGCACCACAGTTTGCAAAGCACGTGGGCACCCACCTGCTCTTTTCTTCTCCTCACAGAGCCATCCAGATTCCTCTTTGGGCTGTGGGGAGCCTAGAGGCCCTGGACCAGCCCCCCTTTCCCACCTGGCTCCCTCTGCTCTCTTTCAGGCTCCCTGAGCTCCAGCCCCGAGGCTACCAGCTTTTTCTCATATCTGTGTCTCAAGTTCCCACTTCCACACTTCTGCTTAGCAAAAGCGTTTCCTTCTATCTCACTTTGCACAAATCCTCCTCACTCTTCAGGGGCTAGTTTAAATGCCACCTCCAACACGAAGCCTACCCTGATTGCCCCTGCTGGAAGAGGGAGGAGGCATGGAAGTGGGGAGGTAGAGGCGTTCCTTCAACGTTTTCTCTGTGCCAGGCACGTTACAGAACCTCACAACAACCCTGTGGTGGCGTTTATTCCTGCCCCGTTCTGTAGGCAGAAACGAAGGGGACACAACCTGCCCCAGGGAGGAAGTTAGGAAGGACAAGGTTTTTGGACTCCTTGTTCAGTGCTCATTCTCCTGCTCCAGTTGGGAGTCCCGTGGAGCTGACTAAGGCAGACCTTCCTCCTCTTGCCTTCTTTCTGGCTGATGCCTGAGGGAGGTGACCTGACCCTGTCCCTCCCAGCTGAGGCCAATGCTGCTGACGCCTCTCCCCCGGCGCTCCAGCCAGTGCTGGCTTTTGTTTCTGCCCCTCACTTGCTGAGTCGGAGCTTTGCCTCCCAGGGGCCCTCTCCCCTCTCTGCCTATAAGAGCCTGACCTCGGCTGGTCCCAGGTCTGGCCTGTTCTCTGGGTCCATCTCGGTAAGTCCCGGGCTCGGAGAAGGGGTGGGATCCCAGCTCTGAGTGGGCATCCTGGGAGGCGGGGAGCCCAGGTCCCCAGTGCTGGGAGTGTCACTGTGTCATCCTGAGTGTCATCCTCACGCTAACCCAGGGCAGGTCCCAGATACCAAGAGCAGCATCTACCTTCATTGAAAGCCAAATTTATGCCTAGTCTTGCTGCCTCCATTGCCACCACGAGAGTCCCCTCTTTGGGTCCAGGGCTGCCTCTGGGAGGCTCTCTTAAGCTGAGCACCTCGGCGCTTGTCACCCACCAGCAGCCACAGAAATTTCCCACAGCGAGCGGGTAAAACCACACAGAGTGGAACTCAGAGGCAGGGGGACCCAGAAGGGGTAAGTTTTGAGATGATGACAGGACAGAAGACGAGGAGATGGCATGGGTCGCAGATGGAAAGGGAGGGAGAGAGATGGGCCAGAGCCGCACTCTGCCCCCAGCCCAGGAACATCTGGACCCCGTCTGGATCCTTCCCTCGCCCAAACCGGAAGTCAGCACCCAGGACAAGAGGCATCAGGCCATCACCTTCTTCTCTGTGTAGGAAGCCGGCAGCATGGCTCTGCAGTGCACCAAGACAGCGGGACACTGGAAGGTAGAGAGAGGCACTGGGGGCTCTGGGGATTAGGGGCCACAGGTCCATCCCAGGTCCAGGGGATCCCCCACGTCCCCACCTCCACTGAATCGCCCCCTCACCCCTGGCCCTGGGGGGTCAGGAGGGCACATTTAACACAGGACACAACTGAGGCTGAGAAAGGAGAAGGGACTTGTCTAAGGTCACACACGGGGGCCTCGACTTGGCCCCTGGGGGTCTTCTGGTCCCCAAATTGAGCTGTCATGCTCTCTTGGCAGAGATGACAACAAGTGATGACATGCAGTCTTTGGGCACGATTTCTTTGATCTGTTCTGTGTTTAAAATTTTTTTTTCGAATTTGTCATTAACCTTGAAAATCCTGGAGGGTCCACAGTCAAGTCCGGATATAATGTCTTGAGAAATTGGAACGTTTGCCCGCGTTCCCACGTGGCAACAGCAGGTGGCGCCGAGCGGAGGCTGCCCTGTGCTCTGGTCCTGAGTCGGACTCCCGGGCCCTCCCCTCCTTACCTGGCTGGCCCCCAGGCATCTGAGTTTGCAATCCCCACCTGCCCTGCCCCGCCCCCCCCCACCCTGAGTCCCGGGGTGAGATCCTCCCCTCCGCCCCGGGCTCTGAAGCGGGCCCCACACTTTCTCTGCGGTAGATTGCGGTGTGGGACGAGGAGGGTTTCCAGGGCCGGCGCCACGAGTTCACGGCTGAGTGCCCCAGCGTCCTGGAGCTCGGCTTTGAGACCGTGCGATCCTTGAAAGTGCTGAGTGGAGCGTGAGTCCGGGGATGTGTGTCGGGGTGGGGGAGACAGAAGGGGGTCTTGAGAGGGGTGCTGGGACTTTCAGATGCTCTGGGCCCTATCTTTCCAGGCTCTAATTTCGCCCTGTGCCTTCCCTGGGTCTGAAGCGCTGGGGAGGGTGCAGGACGGCAGTGTAAGGTTATGCAGGTTGTGCACTGCCCAAATGTAGGGGGCGTCATTCACACAGATCTTGCCCATCGGGTGAGGTAGCCTTGCTGGGCCTGACATGACCCTCTTAGGCATAAACCGAAAGCCAACGTCACTCTCTGAAAGTAGAAGGTAACTATAAAAATAAAGTAAAAAATAATGCTATTGATCTTTAGCTGAACACTTGCCTGACTGAAGCCCAGAGTATGAGGTATGTTTTGTCAAGAAAGAGAGAGAGGGGGCAGGCCATGGTGGAGTGGTTAAAGTTCCTTGCCCTCTGCTTCAGAGGCCCAGGTTCGTGGGTTTAGACCTGCTCCACTCATCAGCCATGCTGCGGAGGCATCCCACATACAAAATGGAGGAAGACTGGTACAGATGTTAGCTGAGGGCCAATCTTCTTCACCAAAAAAAAAAAGAGAGAGAGAGAAAGAGAGAGAGATTAATGAGACATAGAGCCGTGTTAAGGACACACTAATACCATACTGAGACTTCTGGATCAGCACCTTCCAGGAGAACTTTCTGCAGTGATGGAATGTTCTCCATTGTCACTGTCTGTTTTGGAACCACTGGCCACTTATGACCATTGAGGACTTGAAATGCAGCTCGTGCGACTAAATTTTTAATTTTATTGAATTTAAATTTATTTAAGATTGAATTGAATTGGGTCCCTGTGGTCAGTGGCTACCATATTGTATAGAAGTTTCTAGAAGGCTGGGAAGCAGATTGAAAGGAGATGATGTTGTCTCTGTGTGATTCGGGGCCCTTCATGCTGTGCCTGCGAGTGCCACCTAAGGTCATGTTGGCTGGGATTTATGCATGTCACACTGGAGCAAATGCTCTCCCTCCAGGTGGGGAACTGGGGTTCGGACAGGAGCAGTGGCCCATCTGGGGATCTGTGCAGCCAACCGATAGATTTTGCTGGGGAGGAGACAAGTTCAGGTTTACTACTTACATAGACAGCAAATGCAAGGTCAGCAGGGTGTAGCCTCCAGTGTCCCTGATCCCACAGGACCACAGCGAAAGGGGCCAGGTGATGGCAGGAGAGGCGGGTGCCCGATGGCCCAGGAACCACCCCGGTGGGAGGTGGAAGGTCCCCAAGCTCGTGGGAACCAGAGAGGCAGATGGGTTGCTGTCTACTGGAAGCTTCCCTCAAGAGAGGGAGGTGGGAGAGAAATGGCCTTGTGGCGGCTCCTCGCAGACGGCCTGTCTGCATCCCCAGGGATCCCACCAAGGCCCAGGTGGGCTGGTGATCAACCCTCGTGTACGTGGCCTGGAGGGCCCCGTGCCAGGTTGGAGCAGTCCCCCTACCTACGGGACACACAGCGAGGGGCTGGGGGTCTAGCCTGGATGGCCCCACCTGGGCAGGGCAGCTGCGAGGGGCCGGGCGATTCTGCTGTGGGGGCTGTGCTGTGCCTCGGAGGATGCTGAGCAGCGTCTCTGACCTCTACCCACTACACGCCAGTTGCAAACACTCTCTCCTCCCACCTCCCGGTATGACAGCTAAAAACGCCTCCAGACAGTGTTCAGCGCCTCCCCGGGGGACAAGTCGCCCCTGGATGATGGCCATGGGCCTAGAACTCACGGTGAGGGGTCTCTTTAGTCTTGTGCTTTCTACCCTCCGTCTGCAGGTGGGTGGGCTTCGAGCATGCCGGCTTCCGGGGGCAGCAGTACGTGCTGGAGCGGGGCGAGTACCCGAGCTGGGACGCCTGGAGCGGCAACACGGCCTACCCCGCGGAGCGCCTCACCTCCTTCCGGCCCGTGCCCTGCGCCGTGAGTCCCAGGGAGGCCTGAGCCCCGCTGGGGGCTGGGGAACGGGATGTCCCGGGCTTCAGATTCTCACAGCACTTCTTCAAGCCATGCGACACGGCCGTCCCTCCCCTCCCTGAGCCTCAGTTTCTTCATCTTGGAATGGGGCCACAGTGCCTGTGTGATGGGGAAGAAGAATGCATAGCTTCTGTACGGAGCCCGCCACTTTGATGGTGACACGCGCCCCAGCGTGTTCTCTTTTCGTGACTCAGGGATACTGGGAGAAGTTGGGTACCAGAGACGGCGGGGCGAGGCTGGCAGGAAGGGACCAATTTCTTGTTCTCAATTTATTATCAGTGTTCCGGGTTTTCTATTTTAGCTGCTGTTTATGGAGCAGCGGTGGAGGTGGGCGTAACTGTCCCCATCTTTCAGATGAGAAAACTGAGACTCAGAAAGGCGTATTTCTCTTTTCTTTAAGAACAACTTTTACTGGTTTAAAATCATATAAGGCACACATATTTATCATCTAAAATTCAGAAGAAAACCTGATAGGGCAGAATAAGAGAATAAAAGTCACTCGTACCCACACCTCTGAGACGGAAGCCCACTGTTAACAGTGCTGGAGAGTCTGGGTCTTGCTTGCTGTCCAGATTATATCTGGAGTGACTGATATCTATGCCTATACATCTATAAGATCCATCTATGTCTATATCTATACACGCATATCATTTTTTTTAATGAAAATCGAATCATAGGGAACCCAAGGCTTGGAAACTAGCTTTTCTCACTGGGCAAAAATATCACAATCACCCTGCCAGGCAAGGAAACCTCGTTTACAGCATCCTTCCTGTACCTCCCTAGGATTCCGTTTTGTGCATAAGTTCATTTGTTCGTTTGTTCCACCGATGGCCCAGGCATTGTGCCAACAGGGGGCCCACGGTGGACTCTGACAGATGCCGTCTCTGCCCTCACGCAGTCTACTGCTCCTGATTTCGTTTAGTCCTCAGAACAATCTTGAAACGTAGATGTGGTTAGTTTCGTTTGATAGTTACAGAATCAGGCTCAGAAATGCTGTGTGACATCTCTAAGCTCAGTCCGCTGGGAAGAGGGGAGGCAGGATTTGAACCCACATCTCCACATCCTTCTCCTAACCATAGTGCAACACACCAGTCTATCACCTGATCCCCTATTGCTGGATATTCAGGTTGATTCCTTCCCCTATTGCTGGATATTCAGGTTGATTTCTTCTTGTCCTTTCCTTTTCTTTTTTTTTTTATTGTTATCGCTGAGGCTTACTTGTTCCATGATTATTTTCGTTGTGTAAATTTCCAGAAGGGGCATTTCTGGAGGGGCAAACGGTATGCCTCTTGTAAGTTTTCTGGTACCTGCTCCCTTATCGCTCTTCCAAAAGGTTTGCGAGGAAGGCTGATTTGGGAGTCAAGGGTTGGGGCATGGGGGCCAGCAGAGGCTCCTGGGTTTCCAACCGGGCACCTGATGGTCTGACCCTGTCCCCTGTGCCTGCAGAACCACCGCGACTCGAGGCTGACCATCTATGAGCAAGAGAACTTCCTGGGCAGGAAGGGGGAGCTGAACGACGACTACCCCTCCCTCCAGGCCATGGGCTGGGAAGGCAATGAAGTGGGCTCCTTCCACGTCCACTCGGGGGCGTAAGTGGACCCAAGGCTCTGCCTGGAAGGGAAGAGGAGTGGGGAGGGACACGTCCTGTGAAAACTGTGGGCTGAGGACTTTGGGGCTCCGATGCCCACATTCCAGAGGAGGACTCTGAGGCACAGGGAGGAACCAGGCAGAATTTCTGGGCTCGCAAGCAGTGGACACCCTGATCAAACTGATATTAAGCCCAAAGGATATTTATTGGCCCCTGTCACTAGCTTCAGGCACAGCTGGATCCAGGTGTTACAGCAGAGATCTGTCTCATCCCCTCCTGCTCTGCCTGCCTCAGTGACCCTACATTCTTAGGCTACCTCTTCCCCTTTGAAGGCGAGGAAGGCAGCTTCATCCTTAGGGAAAGTGTCTCTTTCTCAATGATTTCTCAGGAAAGGCTCTCATTGGTCCAACTTGGGTCATGTGCTCAGCAGGCTGCTGACTGAGTCAGCTTCACGCCAGGACCCACTGACCCTTCCTGCCCTTTCCCCCAGGAGGGCAGGTGAAGGCCCAGGTGTGAGGTCCTCATTTAGGAAGGACTTTCCAGCCGCCTCCTGAGGGCCCATCAGCTCCTGGTAGACAGGGCACAGGAAGGAGGTGGGATTTTTCGTTATTTTTATAGTTTTCTCAGGAACCACCAGAGAATCTTTTCTTGGAAGTGCCCCTGGGTGAGGGAAGAGGGGGAAAGACTCAGACTCCCCACTCCTTCCTTTCTTTATTCATTCATCAAACATGGATTGAGCCCCTCCTCTGTGCCCGGCATTGTGCCAGGCGCTGGGGATAACAATGACGCAGGCACACACACACCTCGACCCCCAGGAGCTTACCTGCTGCTGGAGGAGGCTGGCATCTCACCGGTAATCTGGTAACTCTCGAATTACATGACAGCTACAAAGGTACAGTAAGGGACCGCGGCCTGATTTGGGGAATAGGTCAAACTACGCTGATGAAGTGATGATTGAGCTGAGAGCTGAAGGATAAATGCAACTTGGCTAGACAAAGAATGGCTGGAATGGTGTTCCTGGCAGAGGGGACAGCATGGCAAAAGGCACAGCAGTGGGAAGAGCAGGGTACATTCTGGGCACGGATGGAAGGCCAGGGTGGCTGCAACGTGACTGCAGCGTGGGACCCTCTGTCCCTCTCTCCATCATTGTGCCGGCGCCTCTCTAGGGTAACAGTCTGACCCTTCTCTTCCCCAGGTGGGTTTGTTCCCAGTTTCCTGGCTACCGCGGTTTTCAGTATGTGCTGGAGTGTGACCACCATTCGGGTGACTACAAGCATTTCCGGGAGTGGGGCTCTCACGCCCAGACCTTCCAGGTGCAGAGCATCCGCAGGATCCAGCAGTGAGCGGGGGGCCAGCTGAGGAGCAGAGGTGTGCTTGTCTGGAACAGACGAGCTGAGGAGGCTGTTGTGTGCTCTCTCCGCCTCCCCCCGTGAACACTGTGAACCCAGCCCCGTGTGAGCCAGTCCATGCACAGTCGGCACGAAAAACTAAAAGTAATAAAAATGGTCTAGTGTTAGCTTGGGCTTTTCAATTTTATTAATCCTCTCAAAGAACTGATGTTTAGCCTTGTTACTTTCCTCTGTCACTTGTCTGGGTTTTATTTCACGGAGCTTTGCTATCTTTAGTATTTATTTCCTTCTATTTATTGTAGGTTTACTTTATTCTTCCTGTTTCCAGCTTTTAAAGGTAGGCTCTTGGGTCATTAATTTTAGGTACCCCCCTTTTTCCCCCAATAGTCATTGAGAGCTATGAATTCCCCTATAAGTACAGCATTAGCTGCTTCCCACAACTTTTAGTTTGATGTGTTTTCGTTATCATTCTGCTTGGTGTTTTCTAGTTTCCCTTGTAATTTCTTCTTTGACCCATGGATTATTGAAAGGCGTGTCATCTAAATACTTGGGACTTTCTAGATATTTTACTGTTATTGACTTGTTATTTAAGCCTGTTGTGGGCAGAGAACATACTCAAGATTTCAGTAATCTGGGACTTATTTTTATGGCCCAGCATATGGTCTATTTTTGATAGACTCAAAAAGTATTTAAATTCTGCAGTTTTGGGTATAGTGTTCTGTCAATTAGGGTATAGTGTAAATGTCAATTAGGTCAAGTTGGTTGACAGTGTGGGTTAGATTTTCCTATATCTTTGCTGATTTCTTAAAAATCCATTTTTTGTCAATTATGGAGAGAGGGTTGTTCATATCTCCTACTATGATTTAGATTCATCAGTTTCTGCCTTTAGTTTTATCCATTTTTGCTTCCTGATTTTTTTCTTCAAGACTTCTGATGCTCTCTTATTAGATGCACATATATTTATGATCATTGTCTTTCTGCTGAATTGTTTTCAGCTTGTTCTTTTTGAAGCCATGCTTGGAGGGACCCAGCTCTCTGCCCTAGCAAAACCTCGCATTTTCCTTTTCTCTCTCCCCAATTCTCTCTCTCACACACTCCCATGGAGCCTCTCATTGAACATCCTCCATCCTCCAAAGGAAATCTGTAAAACAAAGGAATAAACTCCCATTCCACTTGCAGCCTGGGTGGTGAGATTCTCTCTCTCTCTCTCTCCTCCCTCCCCTCCCTACTCCCTCCCGGTTCTTTATTACATGGATGTCTTAGCCTCTCTCACAGGCTGTCTGGCTCTTTTATGGGACTATCTTCCTCTGCCATAAATAAGTCTGATAGAGGCGGGAAGGGGTGGGGTTCTGAACAGGCTGCTGGAAAAGATAACATTATTTGGCTCAGGAAGGGGAGGGCAGTGTTGAGGAACATTTGCACTTCAGTAATTTTTAACCCCTCGTTGTATCATCCCATTCATTCAAACAATCATGTGCCTGGGACCTACTGTGTGCTGGGACCTGGGAAATGGGAAAGAAGACACACAAAGTGCTTTTTCTCACCAGCTCGGGTGGGGAAGACAGACGAGCCTAGAGGAGACTGCAGTGTCCTGGCGTAGGAGCCGTGATGGGGAAGCACAGGGGCTGGAGGGCTGAGACAGTGCTGGGGTTGGGGTGGGGGAGGCAGACCCCACCTCGGTGCTTATCTGTATGCAGACCTCTCCTCTGAAGCCCATCGCTGAATATCGTTGGCTCGACTCCTGCACGTGGGTGTCTAATGCACACCTCAAACAGAGCCCACTCCACACCGAAGCTGCACTTTGCCAGCTGCTCAGGCCAAACCTTAGGAATAATCTACAACTTCTTCACTTTCTCCCACACCCTACAATCCAAGCCACTAGCAACTTCTGCTGGCCGTGCCTTCCAAATGGACCAGACCCCAATCACTCAACACCACCCTCGCTGCTCACACACTGGTCCCAGCCACCCCGCCTCTCTCCTCACCATCTCCCTGCTCCCACCTCTGCCCCTCAACAATGTGTTGTCCGCCCAGCAGCCGGAGTGGTCCTGGGTCGTCTCACAGCCCTGCTCAAAACCCTCCCACGCCTCCCATTCCACTCCAAGACAAACAGACGAAAACAATAATCTTATGAGTCCTGCGAGGCCTGCCATCATCTGCCTGCCCCGTGGCCTCTCTGACCTCACATCCCCACAGTGACTCTTCCTCAAACATGCCAGGCACGTTCACTTGCTGTTTGCCAAACAAAGCACCACACCCCGGGGGCTTCCACAACAGAAACAGGTCCCAGCCTCTGTACCTCAGGATATCATGGTATTTGGAGAAAAGGTCTTTAAAGGGTTCATGGACTGTCAGGCCTGGAAGGAACCTTCTAGATCAAGTCTAGTGTTTCTCAATGTTTTTTCATTATTGTCTCCCCTCCCTCCCACAGAGCCTTTTTAAACATCTTTTCCTAATTGCCACCTCTCCACAAAATTTTAATACCACAGATAGAATATATATCTGTATGTCCAATATGTGTATCTGTTTTTTTTTTTTTTTTTTTTTTTGCTGAGGAAGATTAGCCCTGAGCCAACATCCGTGCCCATCATCCTCCACTTTATATGTGGGTCGCCACCACAGCATGGCTGATGAGTGGCGTAGGTCCATGCTCGGGATCCAAACCCATGAACTCAGGCCACTGAAGCAGAGCGTGAGCCAAAGTTAACCACTACGCCACAGGGCCAGCCCCCATATCTGTGCTTTATGCATAAAAAAAGAGTACAAGTTTTTCTAGGACCCCAGGTACCAATTTTCACCTTTTGGGGGTGCTGTTGCCCCCAAGGAGAATGTATGATACAATCTCATCCTGGGGCTGGATGGGGTTCTGCCCAAGGCCACACAGTGAGTTAGACCCAAAGCAGGATCAGAACACAGACCTGCTGACATTCTCCAAATCACCCCATTCATTCATTCACTCAACAAACATTTATGAAATGTCTGCTATGGGGGCTGACCCGGTGGCTCAGTGGTTCAGCACGCATGCTCCGCTTCAGCAGTCCAGCATTTGCCGGTTTGGATCCTGGGTGCGGACGTGGCACCGCTTGACAAGCCATGCTGTGGTAGGCGTCCCACATATAAAGTAGAGGAAGATGGGCACAGATGTGAGCTCAGGGGCAGTCTTCCTCAGCAAAAAGTGGAGGATTCGCAGCAGATGTTAGCTCAGGGCTAATCTTCCTCAAAGAAAAAAAAGTCTGCTACGTACCAAACACTATTACTGGCACTGACGATCTAACAGGCAACCAAACTGACAAAAATCCCTCCCCTTGAGGGATTTACATTCTAGTTGGGGGACACGTTACCCCCATTCCTTCATGGTTCCTCAGTTAGGATTCATCAAAGACTGTTTTGGGGATATTGTTACATTGTTCCTTGAAAAAAAAGATGGTGTCCAGCAGGTTTGGGTATCGTTGGTGTCTACACTGCAGGACTTCTCAGAGCCTGCAACAGTTTATTGTGTCTTGTGAATCTCCGGAAGGGAGAAGAGAGTATTCAGAGTTTCCAAAGCTTATTGGCCATACAATTATTATCATCTTGGTTTTTTGGTGCAGCAGGTGCAGGATGAGTGACCTGAGGAACGTAAGGTGGAAAATGTTGGAGTTAGCTGTGTTAGTCATTCACAGCCTAGTATGAACTAGTTTTGTGTGTTTAGGTCCGACATTCAGGACGGCTTTAGGAAATGGACTGTGGGAGGGGCAAGTGTTGCTGTGGGAGTAGGGGTCCTGTCCAGGAAGTGGTCTCATGGTCAGTCCTAGGGAGTGGGCATTAAGACATTGCGGTGAGAATAATTTAGAGAGAGGGCCCTAATGTCAATCTCTGTGGATTGTGAAGTTTGGCTGCGGCCTAGGAGGGGGGCTGGGCTTGGCCGTCATCTTCCAACCAGACATGTCTTCACTCTGAGCCCCTGAGCCCCTGGAGGGCACTGGTTTTAGGGGCCTTGTGCCCCTACAGCTGTACCCAATGCAGAGGGCGGGTGTCTGAGCCTGATAGCTCTCGGTTGGGACCGCTCTGTGGGGAAAAAGCCATCACAGCCCCGGGCTTACCAGCTGGTAACCTCAGTTTCCTCGTCTGTTTACTGGGAAACACAATATCCACCTCCTTGCTCACGAAAAGTTAAATGCCACATTATACACGCCCGCACAGAACACGCGCAAGTTGCTGGGTGAGCTCTCAGGAAAGGCTGGAGGAAGTTGTTGGTGTCATTCTCAGTATCATTATTAGTATTATTCTCCCTTTCTCTGTGCCTTTGCTTTGACACCACCCGTCTCCACCCCATCCCCTTACCTGGGACATGCCTTCCTCATATTAATGAGGATGATGATAATATTGATGACACATGCTGTGTCGATCCCTTTCACATGGGACATAATTCGTACCACATAGTAACTCCTTGACGTTATTATTCCTTTAAAACCCATCAGAATCTTGAGGTTCAGAGGCTCAGAGAGGTCAAGCAACTTGCCTGACGCCACCCGGCCTGCAAGAGTATTGAGCCCATTATGGGCTGTGTAAGGTTTTGCGGAAGATTAAAGAGATAATGGGCACGTATGGGATTTATAAATAGCAAGTTGCTAGGCTTATGTCCTCCTTTAAGAGATTTTAAAAAGTAGCCCCTCACACTTTAGTATAAACAACTGGAAAGCATCTCCTTTATCATAGGAAAGTTTTGGATCCCTGGGGACAAAGCAGGCAATAGTTGCTGAATGAATGAATGAATGAATGGAGGAGCCTTACTAGAATTTGATGGTGGTTCTATTAAGGGCCAGCCTCAGTCAGAGCCAAAGTGAGGCCAGTAATCATAAAAAATGGGACCCCAGATGTGAGTTGATGTCTGGAGTGACAGGCAATCAAAAGACCGATTTGTCAGGGGCGATCTTGGGAGGGGAGGCAAGAGAGCGTGAAATTATTTTTCATATCTTGCCAGGACACCCATTTTTCTCAGTTGTAAAGGAAAAGGAACTCGAATTATTGATGCTATTTGGGCAGAAGCAAGTGGTAGGTGCCTAACACCCACCATCCAGGACACCTCCCTCAGCCAACAGGACTGACCACAGGCCCCAGGAGAGTGGACCCCAAACCAGCATCCTCTTGGCCCAGAGAGGGAAGGGGACTTGTCCAAGACCACACAGCAAGCGCCATCCACATTGCTGCTCCTTTCAGCCTCATCACCCAGCTCCTGCCGCCCGGCAGTGGGTGGTGTGGCACAGAGATGACAGCACATTTGGAGTTGCATGCACCTGGGTCTGAATCCTGGATCCCGAGTTTTCCAGACAGGGTGACCCTGGGGCGGGCTGCTTTGCTTCACCGAGCCTCAGTTTCCTCCCCTCTCGGAGGGGCGGGCTGCTTCGAGGGTCAGGGAAGTCCATCTCTGAAAAGGAGTCCTGGACAATAAGATGCTGTGTAACACGAGGCTTCTCTTTCTGCTTCCCTCCTTGCTCCCTCTCTGTTCCCCTCCCCCGGATCCATCCCCTTCTTTCTCTTGCTCACATTGCCTCCTGGAGTCACCTCCCTGGAGCGGTGTGACAGAGTCATCGGTGGAAAGGGTCAGAGAAAAAGGAAAGAAAGCCCCTAGCATGTAAGGGGGCGAAAAAGTTGAACCGCTTACACATCTTGGGCGTGTTTATGAGAGGGAGGGAGGGCGGGAGGGAAGAAGGAAGAGAGAGAGGGAGGAGAGAGACAGACAGACAGACAGACAGCGCGCGCACCCTGCAGAAGCGGCCGCGTGGAGCATCTGCTCATTTCTCACAAGGACCAGAGCAGCGACGGTTACAGGAACGAAGCGCATCCCCTTCGTGGAAAGGAGAACGGAACAGTATCTCCTGGGCGTCTACTCTGAGCTGGGCGCAGGCCCGGCCCTCACACACCCTCCAGGGCAGGCCGGTACGCCCACCTGGCCAAGGAGGGAAATGAGCCAGAGGCCCCCCTGGCCCCGGGGTGGAGTCTTGCGCAAGCCTCCGCTGCGGGAGGGGAACCCCTGGCCATCCCCACTTCCTGGGCTGTGCTGTTGCCCAGTTGCAAGATTAATGGAGGGGAAACCTCAGCGGGGTGGGCGGCCCTTCCTTCCCCTGGCGGGTGCTCCTGAATCTGCTCTGGACACAGAACTTCCGGGAGAGGCGGGCCTGCGGGTGGGGACGGTTTCCCCCCGGGGCGGCAGTCTGCCCGTTTTACCCTCCAGGGACCTTCAGCAGCTTCTGGAAGGAGCCCCCGTTTTGGCGCAGAGAACCAGCCCACCTCCTCCCTGAGTCAGCGCGGGCATGGGGTCGACCCGCCCTGAGGCCAGAGGCAGGACACGACCCAAGTCTGGCCAACAACAGTGATGGTGATTGGCCCAGAGATGCGCGCAGGACCCGGTTTGAACCAGTGAGCGTCAGCTCTGGAACTGTGGTTGGAACCGGTGGGAAAGAGCCGCTGGCTGCGTGCTGCGTGCGCGAATCGATGGGATGGAAGCTTGGAACCTGCCCCCCGAGGCAGCCTGAAAACAGACCCCGTGTAAGGGAAAGCAGAGGCCAGAAACAGAGAGAAGGAGGCTAACCACGCTGTTATGCGGACCCCCATGAGCTTTTTATCACGAGCCAAAAAACACCCTCTCCCGCTTTTTTGCGGCCTAAGACATTTTAAGATGCATTTCCATCAATTAGACTTGAAAAAGTCCTGACTCTTTCACGCCCCCAAACCCAGTCGAGGAAACTACGAGGAGCTCATCACTTCCCCTCCGCGTCCCTAACCAGGGGTCCTGGTGGTCTTCCTTTCCAGGAAGGGGGGGTCCCCTTTTCCCTCCCCTGTGGCTCAGAAGCCCTCGGCCCTGCACCCTCTGGCTGTTCTCGGCGTGAGGGACCACGATCACCCTCCATCTCTGTCTCATCTCCTCTTCCCCCAACAACCACATCCACGCCCTTGCTCCCATGAGAAGACAGGGGCTGGGAGAGGCAAGCCAATGTACTCAGGTCTGCAGGGAGGACAGGAGGCAGAGCTGGGATTCGAACCCGGGGCTCCTGACCCTCTGTCCCGCGCTCTTCCTTCTGGCCCCTGCGGAGAAGCAGTGCAGCTTGATTCAGCCGAATGTGAGGCTGGTTTCTTCGTTGAAGTCCAACCAGAAGCTTGGCACCAGCCCGCTGGGGTTCCTGGGGCCCCTCTCAACCCCTCCGGCCCCCGAGGCTGCTCAGGGCCGCAGGTTGTCGCCATTCTAAGAAATGCCCACCTGAGCCCTGTGACGCGCTGCCACCTGGTGGTGACATGTGAAAACACACCCTCCAAGGCACTGTCAGAAGATGGTTCTGCCCTGGGGTGGTGGGATAGGGAAAGGCGTCCATGGGGAGTTTCTGGGAAATTAGGGATCTGAGACTAGATTAGGGGGCCTGAGATTCCCTCTCTGTTGTCATTACCAGCCACAGCTGTGTCTCTGTGCCTCTAGTTTCTAGTCTCCTCGTAGACCTTGGACACTTGTGAGACGGCTTTCCCTCTTTGCCTTGGCTGCCAGGATGCTCAGAAACCAGTATGCAGTCCACTGTTAGCAACCGAACAGAACCATGTGGCAGGCATTTGGAAGAAAACCTTGATCCCTGACTTCATATTCCTTTTCCGGGACAATTTTTCTATCTTATTTTATATTTAGTTTTCTGGCTATGCTTAGGGCATCTTTATAAACCACCTTAACTCCCTTCTTTCATGGCGGGGGAAGGGGGGGGACAGAGCAGAGTTATACATTCAGAAAGAGCATGCAAGCCTCAGTTTCCTCCCCTGTAACGTGGGCGCAAGAATCCCTGCCTTGTGGGGTTTTGTGTGGGTTTGAGGGCATGCTCGGTTAACATCAGGCCCACCCTTTTTCCCATCTCCCCATCCCCAGAGCTCTCTGCTGCTTGCCTAGGGCAGACCAGGATGCAAAGGGGATCCAAAGCACAGAGGGCTTTGTCCCCAGCCCCACTCTGCACTCTGCAGACCCACTGGCTGCCCCTGCTGGAGCCTGGTGCCCTGAGCCCAGCCATGGCCCGCCTCCTGGAGGACTTTGGCCTCCAGGGCCCTCTGCCTCCTGCCTGCAGCGCAGCGGTGTTCCCCGCTGTTCCCAGCTGATCCGCGGAGAACCCAGTTGCATCTCATAAATACAGAGTGCGCTGTTCTGCAGAATGGCTGAGGCGAGGCTGTGCAGGGGAGGGAGGGCTGGATGGGGGAGGCATGGAGGATGTGGGGGCTGCTGGTTGGGGGGGACGATGAGAGCCTGGGAAGGCGTCATGAAACTGGGGTGGGGAGGGGTCTCTGTGAGGCCAGGATCTGGGTGTGGATGGTTGGGGCTGAATCATGGTTCAGACCCTTCTAGCCGCGTGTCTTTAGCCTCAGTTTCCTTGTCTGTAAAATGGGGAAGCTATCCAAACCGGGGGCCATCGGGCTGGTGCAGCTATTGCATTGATAGCATTTAGCCCAGAACCTGGAACCCAGTAAGTGCTCAATAAGTGCTGTTATTTGCCCCAGATTTCCCCAGTCCTTTCCCCGAGAGCTTTGAGTCACTTCTGCTGTGGGAGCAGGGAGGCTGGGATTCGGACCACACCTGTGTTTGGGGGAGCACGGCAGGTGACAGGAAGGGGGAGGAAGCAGGTAGAGGAGTTCAAGGCGACAGGAGCGGGTGTTGGGAGCAAAAGACGAAGACTCCAGCACGCCCAGCAGAGCCGGACAAACCCCTGCGAGGGCGCGCTCTCTGATTGGCTTCAGAAGGGGAGGGTGACGTTTGGAAGGCAGAGGGCGCTGGGGACACTGTGATTGCACCTTCAGCAGGGCCACACGGGAAGAGAGACCTCGGGTGAGTCACTTTCCTTCCCTGGGTCTCTGTCCATCAGTAAAATGGTTTCCGAGAGAGCGTCCAGAATGGCAGCCTTTGAAGCTTCGAGGCTGAGTCATCATTGGACAAACGTACATTGAGGGCCTCCTGGGTCAGAGCCGGCGCCGAGCCCCAGGGACGCCGTGGTGGAAGAATCGAGCAGATTTCTCCCAGGAGGAGCCTCACAGGATGATTGTGGAGTGTGTGTGTGTGTGTGTGTGTGTGTGTGTGTGTGTACAACAGATGGGCAAGCGAATACAGAATCCCCAGCTGAAACCAGCCCTGAGGGAGAGGCCCCAGGAGTTCGTCAAGGATTGTGTGCAACCGAAGGGCTTGAGGTTGGAGAAGGTTTCCCGGAGCCGATGAGGCTCCGCCGGGCCGGGCTGGGCTGGGCAGCTGGTGGGGGAGCAGGAGCTTGGTGATGGGTGGATGTGGCCCCATTAGCGGGGGTACCAGCCAGGGCGGAAGGCCTCAGGCAAAGGGAAAGAGTTTGCTTTTCGTCCTGAGACCAGTGGGATGTCCCTGAAGGGCTATGGGCAGCGGAGTGATGAGGTCAGCTTTGTATTTGGAGAATCTTCTGGCTGGTTGAGGGGAACAGATTGGGGGCCTGGAGTGGAAGCTGGAGGTCCCAATAGGGGATGCTGGAGGCAGAGAGCATGGTGGCAGTTGGTGGGGTGACAGTGACTTGGTGGAATTGTTGAGGATCCCTCGATGGGGCTGGGGGCACATCAGATCTGGGAGTGAGGCTCTGCAGGGCTCGTCTCCCCCTTTCCAATCCCTTCTGGCCCCATCTCTGGCTCTGCCAGCATCTGCCCATAGAGGAACGGAGCTGAGGTGGGAGGGTGGGGAGGGTGGGGGAGGCTGCGGCCGAGCTGGCGGCTGGGGCCTGCGCCTTTCTCTCGGCAGCGGGAGTGAGAGGCTGGCCGGCTGCGGCACCTGCTGGAGCGGCTGCGAGGGCGGGGGAGCAGGTGCGGGGCATCTGGAGGGGTCTGCGTGCAGATGGATAACGAGAGGGATGGATGAGAGCAACACACGCTCGGCCCCCCTTCCCTGTTGTCTGCACACAAAAGCCAAGACAAAGAAGCAGCGGGGACACGGGACACTGCCGCGCAGGCATGGCCGCACGGCACACACATGCCAGAGACAAAGGAGAGGAGGGCAGAGGCACACAGCACAGGGCAAGGGGCGCGGGAGGGGAGGCGTGCGTGACCTCGGCCAGGCCTGCTTGTCTACAAGCCTTGCTCTGGGCATGGCAAACGGAGAGGTTGGGGACACCAGTGAGAGCTGAACCTTGCCAGTCTGATCGTCTTTCCCAAAGGACACTGGATCACGGGCTCCATAAAGTCGAGGGCACACTCTCAGGTCCTGCAGATGGAGAAAGGCTTGATGATAAAGACAGTGACTGTGAGTGCGGTTTGCGGCTGACATTGACCTGTGTTTGATCAAACCAACAGCCTGGACGCCCGTAAAAACCAGCAAGTGGACAGCATTTGTTATTTATGTGCTCTGCAGACGGGATGGCGTCTGTTCAGCCTCTAAGAGCCCTTGTAGCGTCTTCCCGGGAATAAGATCTTCAGGTCTTGGAGAGTCTCTTCAGGCCCTTCCAACAGTGAGAGAGAGAAAGAATACACTGTGCCCGTAAGGACCAGGCTGTGTGTCTTCCAGACTCAGCTCACTTAATTCTCCCAAAATCCCTGCAAGAGAGGTTAAGTTATCCCCACTTGACACAAGAGGAAACTGAAGTCCAGAGGGGTGAAGCTCCTTGCCCAAAGTCACTCGGTGAGTAAGGGGCAGAGGTGGAATTCAAACTCAGGTTTGCTTGACTCCCGCATCCATGTCTCGGCCACCGGCCTGGTTGAGAGGGAGGCAGAGAAAGGAAACAAGACAAAGAGTCAGGTGGCAGAGGGTCTGCATCCCTGGTGGGCTCCTCTCTGCTACTCCTTCAGACAGCTGGAGAAAGACAGATGCCTAGTAATGTTGTTTGGACACCTGGATACAGCTGTGCCTGAAACCATTCTAGCCTTGGACTTGTCTCTGCCACTTGAAACTGAAAAGATCTTGAAAAAATGGTGATCGATAGAGTTGTACTTATTCTTGTAATTCTCAATTCTCGGTACCTGGGACCGTGTCTGGCACTTGGTAGCCCTTTCCTTGACCTCAAAGATTAGTTGGGTCCCTCATGTATATTCCCATAAGCCCCCTGAACGTCCTTCATTATGACATTGATCACAGTGACTTCTCTCCCCTACAGGGCTGTGGGCTCGTGGAGCGCAGGGCTCTGTGTGTGTTGCTCACCATCACGTGCCAGGTTGGCACATGGTGGGTGGAAGCTCCTCAAACTGGGGAGACTCTGGACTTGAGCTCAGGGTGGGTTCTGCTGGGGCGGATTGGACAGTGGGTGGGTGATGGGGGAATGGATGAGCCACTGTCCGCTATGGTGGGTGTCCCCTTGATACTCGCCATGCCAAGGCACACGAGTGACCTCATACTCCAGGCCCCTGGGACTCCCTGCAGACTGCTTTCTCTGGCCAAGAGCACGGGCTTGGCCTGTGCCCGGGGCAGCCTGCAGGTGGCTGATGTGCAAGGAGCACCCTTTGACCGTGATGAATAAGAGCTGGTGGGTAGGTACCCCGCTTCCTTGACCTCAGGTGGGACGGCTCAGGTGTGTCTCACATGATCCCCAAGAGGACATCAGTGGGCCTGAATCCCAGTTACCCATAACAACTTGCTCGTTGTTGTGGGCTGAATTGTGTCCTCCCAAATTCGTATGTTGAAACCCTAACACCCCTCCCAAGTAATTGTATTTGGAAATAAGGTCTTTATAGAGGTCGTTAAGATTAAATGAGGTCATAAGGGTGGGGCCCAATCCAATAGGACCCGGGTCCTTATAAGAAGAGGAAGAGACCTCAGGGGTGTGTACACAGAGGACACACCATCTTCCAGCCAAGTAGAGAGGAGGCCTCAGGAGAAACCAACCCTGCTGGCCCCTTGATCTTGGACTTCCAGCCTCCAGAAGTGTGAGAAAACAAATTCCTGTTGTTTAAGGCCCCTAATCTGTATAGCAGACAAATACGCTCATTAATGCAGCTGTTCTGGCTTTCTTCTCTTTCCTGTCTCAGTGCTCGGCTCCCTTATCAGTGCCTCCTGGGCTCACCTCCCACAGGAACGACTTGCACTTGAATCCTTGTCTCAGGCTCTGCATCTGGGATAATGCAGGCCATTACTCCTGTCCATGTCTTATCTAGTGGGATGCTGGCCTTCACACATCAAGGCTGCCCCGGGGTGCAGGACAGAGATAAGACTCTGGAGAACACTGAACTCTCCTCATTCATGGCAATGATCCTGAATCAGTGATGTCCCTCCTGGACTGAGGTGCAGATTAACCACCGCTGTGCATGCCCAGGGCCGGGCAATGAACAGGTCCCCGGGGGACCCCAGCAAGGGGGCGGGGTCACTGGCCAGCTGGCTGCGGGGCGGCGCATCCTTCCCCGGGGAAGGACCGGGTGAGCGTGGGTGCAGCTAGGTTTCTGCACAGAGATTCTGAGCGCAGCCTTGGGAGGCAGACGGTGCTGGGTTTGAATGTCAGCTTCATCACTTTCTAGCTCGCTGACCTGGGGTAAGTCACTTCCCCTCTCTGAGCCTCACTGGCCTCATCAGGTGGAGAGGATGTGGACAGATCCTCAGAGGGGGCTGGAGGGAGCATGGATACAGCACTCTGAGCAGTTCAGGTAAGTGGGCAAGGGGTCAAGTTCATGGCCTCTGAAGGTGATTCCAGGGGGCTGGGGGAATCCTGTAAGTGCAGGGGATGATTGAATGGCACCTTCTTTCTGGGCCACACAAACCCTGCTCTCCTTGCCAGACAAACACACCCCCCTGAATTCAGGGAGCCCTACGCTCATTCTGGGCGAGGATGGCCACTTTGATGCCTCAAAAGGAGATTTTCTATCTGGGCGAGACTGGGAGATGCTTGCTCGGAGAACAGTAGTCAGAGAGGAGCTCCCCTGAAAGGCTGACATCCAAAAGAATTGCAAAGGGGACTCAAATGCTGGCACACACACGTTTCACAGCAGCATTAGTCACAGTTGCCAAAAGGTGGAAACAACGCAAATGCCCACCAATGGACGAATGGATAAACAAATTGTGCTATAGCCATACGATGGAATATTATTCAGCCACAAAGAGGAACAAAGTTCTGGGACACACTACAACATGGATAAACCTCAAATACATTATGCTGAGTGAAATAAGCCGGAATCGAAAGGACAAATATTGTATGATTCTGTTTATGTGAAATAACCAGAATAGGTCAATCCACAGAGACAGAAAGTGGATTCATGGTTGCCAGGGGCTGGGGCGAGGAGGGAATGGGGAGAAACTGCTTAAAGGGTGTGGGGTATTATTTTGGGGTGATGAGGATGTTCTGGAACTTGATAGACGTGGCGGTTGCACAACATTGTGAATATGCTAAATGCCACTGAATTGTTTGCTTTAAAGTGGTTAGTTTTATATTATGTGAAGTTCACCTCAAAAAAAAAAAAAAAAAAAAAGAAGGAGGAGGAAGAGGCACGGTGGGGTCCTTGAGTGGCTCAGTGGCACCCAGTGGGCCGATGACAGAGTTGCAACTGGAACCCTGGCCTCTGGGCCACCTGTGTTTCTCCAGAGCCTCTTCTGGCGATAAAGAGAACCCTGAGTTCTGTCTTCTGGACACATCACCAGTGT
This sequence comes from Equus quagga, assembly GCF_021613505.1. Taxonomy (NCBI): domain Eukaryota; kingdom Metazoa; phylum Chordata; class Mammalia; order Perissodactyla; family Equidae; genus Equus; species Equus quagga. Next base: position 83,661,296 of record NC_060281.1, read on the forward strand.
CAGAATTCGCCTGGAAGTCTTGGGCTGCGGGGCAGTGTCATGGGACAAAAATATCCAACTTGCGGATCCTCGTGGGAATAGTGAGGTCCCCACCGGTCCAGCTTAGAGGAGCTAACTTCATTCTGAAGTGGATCTTCAGCATGATGGCACCTCCTCTCGTTGCCATGGCAGCTGAGGCTCCATAATAACCAGCTCAGGCCATTTTCGGGAGATGCGGAAGAGAGAACATTGATGCTTCCCTTTGGGGTTCCCTCTGGTGCTCTTGTCTGCTCGTGGGCTCTCGGTGCCCCAGTTAGCCCCGTAAATTTCACCTGGAAGACGAGAGCTCCTGGTGAGTTGTGGCGAGGATGGCATTTACCATCTCCGGGTGTGCTGGACAACGTCCGGGGTCTACATTCAGGATAAGGTGAGGGTCAGAATGACAGTGATGGGGAGACAAGAAGGATGCCAGCTCTAGCTATCAAACTGGAGTTGAATCCCAAAGGGGGCGGTGGTAGTGTCTTGAGTCTTAAAGAGATGGAGGAGGCGCTGTGGGTCTCTAACTCTTCCCAGGAAAATGCAGGATGCTGGGAAGGCACTTGACAGATGGATGGAAGGTGGGCAAAGGACCACCCGAGACCCCCAAGAGAGCCAGCTTGGGCTACCTGTGATAAAGGAGTGCCCCATGTTAGAGAATTGGGGACAGAGGACAGCAGGCAGGACCACGCTGGTTTTGGTGTCTGCCAGACACGGGGTCTGCCCCTCCTTGCGTGACTCAATTTATGGCTCACCCTGGATCCACCAGAGTTAGATGCGGTGTCTTCGCAGTGAGCTCACAGGAGCCTCTGATGATGACTTCTTCCCCGCCCCCTTCCTCCCACTGCTCCCCTTGGAAAGATGTCCCTAAAACCAAAGACACTTGGGAATAGGATCATGGGCTCATTATTGTTCATCTTTGAGAAGCCCAGGGAATAGGGGAAGTGTTGAAAATCTGGGAGTGGGCAAGTACCTCCATTTTTTCCTAATGGATATTGGAAATGATGGGCTGATATTCAGGAGAATTGGGGAACAGATTATGAAACAGCTGGCTTGGGGTTATTTAAAAATAAGGTGGTGATCCCTATGCGTCCCTTGTGTTCATTTATGTCACGTGAAACCCCATTTCCTTTATTGCTTGTGGTCTGGTCATGCGGGGGGAAATCATAGACCTGGAAATGCCAATGTCTGGCCAGTGTGGTGACTGAGTCCCATTTTGCCTTTTCTCTAACTGTTCCATGTGAGCCTTACTTCTCTGGCAGGACTGCTAGCTCTGCTGGGGGTGGGGGTGGGGGTGGCCCCTGGGGCCTCCCTGAGACTTTCAGGGTTCCTGCAATGGCCTTGTGCTGGGCACACTGGAAATGTGCTATAGGTTTGTGGAACTGGGTTTTCTGGGGGTCCCTGCAAGAGATGCGCAGTATAGAGGACAGCTAGGAAACTTGAAACCTGAAGTGGTGGCTTCAGATGCCACCTGGGTCCCTTACAGTGGCTGTGGGCACTCTGTTTGCCTCTCTGAGACTTAATGTCCTTATCTGAGCAGTGAAGACGATAAACAATATACACAGAAGTGTGAAAATTAAAGGAGACGTCACAGTATTAGAATAAGAAAAATATGTTTTGAGCCCTTACTACCTGCCAGGCACTATTCAATGTGTCGCTCCCTCCCACGCATTCCAGAATTTAACCTACACAACCCTGTGATGTGGGTTCCATCATTATCTCTACTTTATGGGCCAGGAAACTGAGTCTCAGGAAGGGTGTGAAGCTTGCCTAAGGTCGGGCTAACGGGCATGGACAGAGTTGAAACGTACACCCAGGACAATTTGGTTATAGAGGCCACTGGAATCATCTAGCACCGCGGTTCTCAAGCGTGAACGTGCATCAGAATCCCCTGGAGGGCTTGTTAAAACATAGATTTCTGGGCCCCACCCTGGAGTTTTTCATCCAGCAGCTCTGGGGTGAGGCCTGAGAATTTTCATTTCTGACAAGCTCCCAACCAGCTCTAGAACCTCTGCTCTAGGACCACTTTCTAGCATTACTGCTCTAGAAAATAGGAGGTGCTAACGAGAAGGCAGGTGAAAAAAATCAAAGACCAAACCTACACAGGTTGTTAGGCCAAGTGGTGTAGTGCCAGCGTATGTGGGCATGAAGTCGCAGACATGGCCTCAAATTCTGACTCCTCCATAACCGTGTTCCCACCAGCAGGGTTAATTGAGGGGCATACACGGAGGCCCTGCGGGTTAAGCACCTGGTACTCGGGGACACGTCTCTTCAGTCCTCTTACGCCGGGGGTCCAGGCTTTTGGTGCCGGGTCCGTGGTCGCGCGCCGCCCGCTCGCCCCTCTCCATCCCCTCGGCGCCAAGTCCAGCTGGGCAAGCGTTGCCATGGCAGCGCCGCGGGCGGGGATGCAGGAGGCTGAGCGCGCCGCCGGGCTCGCCCCTTTGTGCTGCGGGGGCGACCATGCGCTCCCCCTACTCCCGGCGGCCTCCAGCCTCCCGGTCCCGAACCCCGGGAGCGGGCAGAGGGTAGGGTGTGGGGTTGCAGGGGCGCGGGGAGGCGGGAGGAGGGCCGAGGCGAGGACCAGGGGTGGGGCGCCTCCGCCCGCCAGCCGCTCCCGCATTAAAATTTCATGGGCGCTGCAGCAGCTACAAAGACGACGCCGGCTGCGCTCGAGGGACCAGAGGGAGGGAGGCTGCGGACGAGCGCGGGGAGGAGTTTGCGATGGGAGGCGCTCGCAAGGGCTCCCCCAGTTCTGCGCTGATAGCCCGGGCACAAAGAGCCCTCTGCACTCGCGCCGCAGGACCGCCGACCCGAGGTAAGCCGCCGCCCCGTGCTAACAGCCCTGCCTCCCCAAGGGTCCTTGTCCCCGGCCAGGAACAGCCTAATTCCCTGAGGTTGGGGTCGACAGCAGGCCCCAGGGTCTTAGGCAGGGTTCAGGGGATGGCAAACGCTGCCTGAGTGCCCCTCGTTTGACGGATTAAGAACGTCTCCAGCCTGCAGCTGTCAAATGCAGCCAAGACTCGAGGCTGGGTGGGGCAGGAGACAGGGAGAGGCGACTATGCGCTGGGAGCCTGGTGCGGATGGGGGTCCTGCAGTCATGATCTGAGGGGGAACAAAGACCAGCCCCCGTACCAGACAGACGTGAGGGGACCTTCTCTGACCACCAGGTTAGCAGTTAACTGGCCAAGCCCTGGACACAGCCCAGATGGTCTGGAAACTGGGGGTGGGGTGGGGGGTGCTTGAGCCCCCTGCCCTCACAGGGAGCCCATCTCTCCCAGCGCCTGCCAGTGCTCCACTTCTGGGACTCCAATTCCACATGTCCGGCGCCCCGCGTGGTGCCAAAGGGATGGCGAGGGCCGGAAAACCACCTTCTTCGAGAAGCATATTGACATTGATAATCATAATAATAATAATACATCCGTTTGTGGAGGGCTAACTCTATGCCAGCAACACGCTTAGTGCTTTGCACGCATTATCACAACAGTCCCACGAGGTGGTGAGCGCTCCATTTTAAAGATGAGGAAATTGAGATCCAGAAAGGGTTAGGTCCATGTCCAAGGTCATACAGCCAGTGATTTTGAATCCAGATATGTCGGACTCTCAAGCCCATGCTACATCCCCAAACGGGTCTGGGGAGACCCCAGAACTCACCAGCTCCGTTCCCACCTCTCCTCTTCAATGCACTCCCCGGAGAGGCTTGGAATTCGGCAGAGAGGGGGCTAGATCTCTCCTCTCCCCCAGCGGAGGGCCCTGAACTAGAGAAATCGCTTCTCAGACTGTGCAGGGGGAGGAGGCCCGGGGGTCCTGGATTCCCCACCCTCATCCCAGGCTCCAGGCCAGTGGCTGCGGTGCGCCCGGATTGCTGGCGCGCACACCCCACTGCAGTGGCGGCAGGGAGAACGCCCCCACCTGCTGCAGGGGGGAGCGGGGGAGGGAGGCAGGCGTGCGGGGAGGGGTGAGGAGAGCAAGGCGAGATTCCGTGCGGAGGCCGCTTTGTTTTTCCCGGTGCCAGCCTCAGACAGAGCGCGGTCCCGGAGCGGAACCTCATTCTGGGCACCGTGCTTTACTTTCCGAAGCGCGTTCTCATTTGGGAGCTTCGCATAGCCTGGGCTCCGGGGGAGGGTAGGGGTGAGTAATTCTACTTGACAGACAGGGAAACCTGAGGACAGGGGCTCTCCGACTTTAGGGGCGGGGCTTCGGGTACGCAGATGTCCGGGCCACGTGGCCGGGGGATGAGTCAGCGGCGCTGGGGTGGGGCCGGGCATCTGGATGTGGCTTCAGCCCCCTCCTCATGCAGGTGGCTGAGACCACAGTGCCCTGACCTCTCGTCTCACCCAGAGCCCAGAACCACATAGCAGTCTGGGCAAAATGGTTTCCTCAGGGACACTTTACCAGCGCCTAGCTTTGGGCGGCATTGAACACATCCCACACTGAGTTTGGGTCATTTGATGTAGAAAGAATTTTGCAGTAACATCCCCCTTGCCCCTACGCCCACCTATTTTATTATTTAACGACTCTCACAGGCCAGAACGGTTCTGAAATCTACCCCATATCCTTCTTGCTGGGTTTTTGGGCTCCGTCTCCCTCCTTAAGCGAGGAGAGAGCTTAGCTTTCGGAGTTCCCAAAGGAGCCACAACTCCTTACCAAGAGTTTTGGAAGAACCACTCTCTACGCCTGTGTCAAAAATGAGAATTTTATAATTTTTGCTATTTTTTTACGAATTTAATAAGTTTAATAAAATACATGATAATTGTAGAAGATCTGGAAAACACACACACAAAAGAAAAGAAGAAAACTCTCTAGTTTCATTGCCCAAGAATAACTACCATATTTACTATTTTCTATTACTGAGAATGCTAATTGAAATTGTAAACTGTGTGCATACTGCTTGTGAGGGTCCATCAGATGTGTTTCTCTGAGTCTTTATGCCCTTTGAGGAAATCCTTGCAAGAGCGTGAATGTTTCATGGAACAGATGGACACGCTCTAGTCAGCCTCTGTTGTTGGACCTACCCGTTTTTTCCATTTTTCATTTTGCATCTTCGTTTTTAAGGTCCGTTTCTCTGGATCCCATCCTTGCTTCCGCCCAGGGCGGGGGTTGCTCTTTGAACAGATCACTCATGGAGGCAGTGCCGCGTGGTGGAGAGAGGACGGATGGACAGTGACACAGAGATCTGTGTTCCAGTCTTTCTCTCCACCTTCCTTCTGTGTCAGTAAGGAAGCTCCCTTCTCAGAGCCTCAGTCTGCTCATCTGTAAAGTGGGGCTCATAATCCTGGCTTTAAAAGGCTGTTGCGAAGCTATGAGCCAGTGTGTGTAACGTGCCCGACACCCAGGAGGCGCTGGATAAGGACAGTGCACCCTCTGTGTACCACCTGAGTCCGCTTACATGGCCCCTGAATCTTGTCTAGATACTTAGCTATTTGTTTTCTTTGTGCCACAGTTTATTTGTGTTGGCTTCTCTCCTGGGTGATCCCTGGGCTGTGGGAGCAGCAGTGTTTCTGGGGCACCGGGGCCATTGTGCAGGTTCCCTGGGCTGGTGAATAACCTACAGGCTGGTCCTTTGTTCTGAGGGGGTCCTTCCTCTTGTCTCTGTGGCTCGGCTCATCTGTCAGCTGGAGCTCCATGGAACAATAGCCAGAGACACTCGGGGACAGAGGTGGAGGCTGGCCGAGGGTGACATCTGTCTCCTCGTCCTCTCCAGGCTGATCGGATCAGACGAGGCAGGTGTCAACTTCTCCCTTGTGGTGCCAGGTGGGCTCCTCTGGAAGCTACTGGATGTTATGGGGGGGGAGGGGCTGAATTGTGTACTCCAGGGTGTGGAGCAGGTGATTAATGATAACCAACTCCAGCTACCAGTTAGTAACCATGTACCAAGGTTCTTACTGAATGCTGCCTCATGGAGACCCCAGGATGAGGCTCGGAACTGGGCATTACAGATGAGAATCTGAAGCTCAGAGAAGTGAAGTGACTAGCTCCGGGTCACACAGCACGTTAGTTGCAGAGTCCGGATTTGAACTCGGATCCAGAATAACTCTGAAACCTGTGTTTCTAACGACTGCTCTCCTCCTCTCCCAAAAGGGAATTTAATCAGTTGCCTCGAGACCATGGAAGCAACTAGAATAAACGGATCTGAGATGGTTTAGCCATCATGGGCCAGTTTCTTCGCAGCGATAGTAATGCTGACGACCCCAGTGTTTGCGGTTTACACACACCCTCCTCAAGTCTTTTCTCATGGTATCCCCACCCCTGCATTTGAACATAAGTCTTCTGCCCCTTTGGGGGTCAACAGGCCTGTGCAGAATCAAAATGCACCACTTTCCATCAACGTCATCTTGGAGCAAGTCACTTAAACCCGAACCTCAGTTTCCCCATCTGTAAAATGGACACAAAAAACCCCAACTCATCATTTTGTCAGGTAGGTAGAGGTGCCGCCATTAGTATCTGTTCTCTGTAAATGTGAGTTTCCCTTCCGTTCCCTCCTCCTTGCTCTTTCGTCTCCCCCCGCAGCTCAGAGATTCCCTTGTTTGAGGGAGATCTGAATTTTGAAGCTCCCGTTTGGTGTACGTGTTCGAATTCATCCAGAAACAGCTCTCTCTGCTTCCCCGCAGGAGCCTCTCTCCCTGGCACGTCTCCTGCACGCGCCCCGCATGCTCCTCGTTCCCAGGAGCTTCCGTCGTCTCTCAGCACTCACTCATCCAAAGCAATTTAGGCCAGCGGCGCCTGCACGCTGCAGCTCTCAGAGCAGCTATTTTATTCCAGAGTTAGGAAAAAAAACCCAAAACCCAGAGGGATCCTAAAATGCCACCAAATGCGTATTTCCCTGGTAGTCGTTCTTCTGTTACCAGGAGCAGTGCACAGAGTTTAGGGGAGAAATGAATACCCTGTGGGTGGTGTTAGGAGCAGGGTGGGCAATGGTAGTAAGGATCGTGGAAGAAAAGAATAGAATGCAAGCCCGTGGATGATATTCACCACCCCATGTAACCTTCACAACGGCCCTGTGCGGTGGGCGTCGCTCTCATCCCCGTTTCCTGGGTAAGAAGACAGTCCCAGCGCAGCGGTGCACGTGCTCACGGTGACAGAGCAGGGATGGGACTTCATCCCGGAAAGCCTGCGTCCTTTCCAGCGTCTCGGGATGCTTGGGTCGGCATGGGCCCGACCAGGAGACCTCCCGGTTTCCTGCTTTGCTTCCGATCTGCATCCGAGGAGGTCAGTTCTGGCAAAAGCTGTGATTTCAGAACAGGAGCCCGGAATCCGTTCCCCAACGTGCCCGTGGGTACATCTTTCTTCCCTCACCCTTTCTCTCTCTCTCTCTCTCTCTCTCTCTCTCGATGACAGCTGAGGCATCACCCTGCCCGCCCATGTCTTTCGAGACGCCTTCCCGTGGCCGCCAGGACCCTGACAGCATCAGAGGGATAGCTGAGGGGACCCTTTCTCTCCTCTGCACCCCCAAGGACAGCAGACACCAGCTTCATGCCGCGTGGTCAGGTCCACCACGAAATCCACACGTGCGGAGGCCTCCTGAATCTCAGAGGTAGGTGGGACCTCTGAGGACCCTATGGGGGCCAGTCCTTCAACTAAACTTCCCTGATGGGGCCCTGACCTTGACTTGAAGTCCGGGGAGGGTGGGGAGGTCCATCTGGGCAAGTGGGAGCTGAGAGGCCAGAGCCCGCGGGCCACCACCTGGTCTCTGTATGACCTTTGATCTGACCCTTCTTGGTTCTTGTCCTCTGTCATCATATCTAAATGAGTTTTGAAAGAATAACTTTATTGAGGTATAATTTACATACCGAAAATGCACCCATTTAAAGCACACATTTCAATTTTTTATTTTTTGAGGAGGATTAACTCTGTGCTAACTGCCGCCAAGCCTCCTCTTTTCGCTGAGGAAGACTGGCCCTGAGCTAGCATCCGTGCCCATCTTCCTCTACTTTCTATGTGGGATGCCTACCACAGCATGGCGTGCCAAGCGGTGCCATGTCCGCACCCGGGATCCGAACCAGCGAACCTCGGGCCACCGAAGTGGAATGTGCGCACTTAAACGCTGTGCCACTGGGCTGGCCCCCCACGTTTCAATTTTTGATAGATGTTTTGATAATACATAGGTCTTTGTAGCCACTACGATAATAAAGGTATAGAGCATCTCATCACCCCAAAATGTACCCCCGTCCCTTCCTGTCCCTCCCAGCCTCAGCCCCAGCCCACCACTGACCTGCTCTATGCCTATAGAATAGACTTGCTTTTCTCCTAAAGTTCCATTAACATGAACTCTTTTGTGTTGGCTTCTGCTATGCACAGTGTTTTTGAGGTTCATACTTTTTATTGCACATCTCAGTAATTCAACCCTTTTTTGCCTAACTTCACTGAGGCATAGTTTAAATATCATATAACTCACCCATTTCAAGTGCACCATTCCATGATTTTTCAGTAAATTGAGCAAGTTACATGCCCAGCACCATAAATCAGTTTTAGAACATTTCCACTGCCCCCAGTAGGATCCCTCACGCCCATTTACTGTTCAACTCCATCCCGCGGTTAATCCCAGACAACCGCTGATCTCCTTTCTGTCTCTGTAGGTCTTTGCTTTTCTGGACATTTCCTAAAAATGGAATCGTGCAGCCTGTGGTCTCTTGTGCCTGGCGTCTTTCGCCCTGTATGATATTTCTGAGGTTCGGCCGAATCGTAGTAAGTATCCATCGTTTGTTGCTTTTTATCGCCGAGTAGGTTTCGTTATACGAGGGTGTCACAGTTTGTTAATCTCTTCCCCAGGACGGGAGATTTTAATTTGATCTGTGCTTCCTAACTGGGCTATAGATAGCCCCCGCCCTGGGGAGGCATCTAATGCCCCAGGATAAATATGGCCCATATTTCTGAGACTTCAGTGTTACACAAATATTTACTCAAAGTTTAAATCATTCGCTGGTGAAAATAATCTTTTGGAATACTTACTGTGTGCCAGGCGCTGGCTAAGCCTTTGAGGATAATTCACTTTGAGCCCCACGTTGTGCACATGGGGTTGGGAAGCCGCAGTCTTCCTCGTGTTCCTCTGACCTCAAAGCCCAGCCTTCCTTTCTACCCTCAAAGCTGACAGCTTGACCCAGGAGCTAAAGTTTCCCTTGAAACCCCCATTGGCTTATTAACCTCAGGGATTGCGGGTCCACGGGGCCAGAGGAAAGGGTCATTGCGGTCCAACAGCGTTCCTCTGAGCAGCCAGGGTCTATTTTCAGAGTGCGACGAGTTCCTGGGATGCAGGAGAGAGAAGGCAATGTCAGGGTTCTTCAGGATGCCCACAACCACTCCGGGGAAACAGCCTTGCAGATAAGTATTCAAACTTACCAGCCCCGGCCGGCCAGCCTGCCCGCCTCCCGGTCTGTGCGGGAGAGTGTGGCAGCCAAGAATCCCCACGGGAGGGGAGAAACTGGTGACGCAGCTCCTTGGCTTTTCACCTCTTTGCCACAAAGAAAGAGCTTGTCCCCATTTGATGGGGCCCCCGAAAGGGTAATTTTCATGCCCCGCTTTTGGCCTCAAGGCTTGTATTTTATAAATGCCCCCATCAGGAACTTCTGAGAGCTGAGTTGAAAGACTTGTCTTGAGGACCTGTAGACGGGTGTCAGAAGGAGGCCCGGGACTCCTGGAGAGTTGGGCTGGCGCTTCTCTTCTCTTCTCAGCTCTAGCCCTTTGCCATTATATTTATCAAACGTGGCCAGGGCTCCTTTGCCAGGCAGTCAAGAGGGGACCTCAGCGCTGTGCCCTCAGGGCGCATTCTCATCAGTGCAGGGGTCTGAGTACATCTCCGGCTCTGGGCCCGCGCCCCAAGTCCTGGGTGCTGACAGCAAACTCTGAAAATTCGAGCAGAGAGCCCCAGACTCTCCTGCGGTAGGTCTGCCACTCAACAAGGATAGCTTTGCTGTCCCCAAAAGCAATACCTGGGGGATGGTTCTGGGTCAGGATTAGTGGGCAATTGGAGGAGGGTGGGAGGGGGCAGAAAAATAACCGGCTGAGCACAGGGCTCCTCCTGTTTTGCATCCACTGCCTCCAAGTATGGGTTACTATTGCGCACTTTGAGTGCACGGGTCCCACGGCTCAGAGAGAGGCACAGACTTCCAAGGGCTGCACAGTATGGCAGAGCTGGAACCAGGACTCTGGATTCCTGACTCTGTTCAGCTGAGTCTGTCTTTACTTTCTCCTGGGTCACATTCTGCTGATGTTGGGAGCAGGCAAGTGGGTGCAGGGTGCCCCTTCCTCACTCCAGGACCATCTGGGGTGGGAGGAAGGGAGGTGGAGGGTGTGTGCCTAGGCCCAGCCCCCCCTGGCTCCCGGGCCACCTTCTTGCTGCCAGAGAATTCTGGCCAGGCCCGGGCTGGGGAGGGGGCCTGGGCGCGGTTTTCTCCTGCGGCGTGGCTGGCTCTTGTCTTCCAGGATGGGCCTTGGGGGCTGCGTGGGGAAGGAGCTGGGAGCCGGGCCTGGGCTGCCAACGCGGTGGCCGGGCACTGCCAGGTAAGCCTGAGTGGATGCAGGCTCCACTGAGCTTAGCTTTACGGGGCATGATTGTCCCCCTCCCAAGACCCCTCCCAGGCCTGGCCAGAACATGTCTGCTCCTGAAAAGAAGGCCTGGGAGCCAGGTGGCTGGCAGGCTTGTTCTGTGTGGTCTCGGTGGGGGTGGGTGGGACCAAATCAAGACCACGGTGGTGGGTTCCTGGCAGAGAGTTCACCACATTCCTTTATTTCGCAGAAACATGGCCCAAGCACCTTCTCCCAGCTCGATGCTGAGGATCCAGAGGTGAACACCAGTGATGTGGTTCCACCCTCTCCGATCTTCAGGTAAGAACGTGCTTTAGCGCTGTCTTGGCGAGGGAATGAGCTCCCTGTCCTGGGAGGTGTGCATGTGTGTGCATGTGTGTTGGGGGAGGGAGGTGCAGAGGTTCCCTCAGCGGGAATGTTCTAAAGGGATCCTGGCCTCCCGAGGACTCGGAAGGCCCTGTGCATCCGCCTGACCCCCATCCCTCTCCGCCCACGATGCTCTTGGGGTCGGCTCTGGGCTCCCTTTATAGCTTTTCCATCCCCTGAATAAGCCCTGCTGAGATGGGGTATCCGTGGCTTCCATTGCTTCCTCTCTATTCCTGAGTTTCCTCTAAAAGCTTTTAGTGTCCAAGGCCGTCACCCCCACCCTGTCTAGGTGTTGGGGGCACAGGAGGGAGACTGGGGTCTCTGAAGGTGCCCCCCTCAGAGGTGGGGTTAGACTGGGGGTGTGGAGCGCTGGGCACGGAGGCTGTGCCCTCCTCCGAGCTCGCTGTGTCTCCTCCAGGCCACTCTGCCCCAGCTGTGTCTCCAAGACTCCGGGCCTGGTCTTCTCTTTGGAGCCCGGGCGACTCTGGACTCCAGCCACGAGGACACACGGAGGAACCTTCGGTGCTTTTCTGGAGCCCTCGACAATTCCCCGAAGACCTTATCCTTTCCAGCTCCCGGGATGAAGCCTGCTGTGGATAGAGGCCCCTCCTGGCTGGAGCTCAGCCGAGCACAGGGCCTGGCTCTGGGGGACGGCTCGAGGGGTGTGACGGAGGCTGGCCACCCACCGTCCCCTCTGCACCCATCGTGACCTGCCTGCTGGGCCTGCCCATCCGGGCCCGGAGACCCTTCCTGACCCCGCGTGGACTTCATTCCTCCTGGCATCCCTGCTCACGACCAGACAGAGCTCGGCCCGAACCCCATTGACCACCCCGTCCCCAAGGCTGGGTCTCAAAGGACCCTCCAGGATGGGCGCAGGAAAGCAGGCTGGGAGTCCAGAGGAGCTGCCGGGGGCTGGGGTTGGGGGGGCGTCGCAGCTCAGGGGGTGCTGTGGGCTGGAGTCTCATGTGCTGTTTGTCGTGTGAGCGATTCTTATTTTGGGGGGTGCCTTTTGGATGGGGCTTCTCTGTGCTTCTCCTCTTCCTGATGGTCACAGGGAGGAGGCAGGCAGGGTCGGGGGAGCGGAGGCCTTCCTCCGTGTCGCTGAGCTCTGGGAGGGGCAGCTGGAGGGGAGAGGGTGTGCCGCCTTGAAGGGGGAGAGTTTCCTAGAGATGAGGGGACCTAGGCCAGGGGAGGTCGCCAGAAGGAGACAGACACTGGGCTTTGTTCCCACCATCCAAAGAGAATGGGCTAGAACCGCCCTGGCCCCAAGGCTTGAGGGGTCCCCCCAGCCCGATGTCAGCCCCCTGCTCCTTGTTGCACCAATCTCCAATTGTGTCCTCGGGGAGCAAAGGCAGGCAGGCGGGCCCAGCCACGTGCAGCCTCCCCATCACACGGCTGCAGACTCACTTCCGGCCCCTTCCGGGTCTCCCCTTAGGCCAATCCCTCCAGGGGGCCGGTCCCAGTGCTTGTCCTGGAGCAGCCTCAGCCTTTCTTCAAAGCCCCTCATCATTTTCCTGGCAGGGGAGGGGGCCTGCATGAGTCGGCTTGGCTGCTATCACAGAATACCCGAGACCGGGGGGCTTCAAAAGCAGAAAGGCATTTTCTCGCAGTTCTGGAGGCTGGAGGTCCACGATCAAGATGCCAGGGGTGGTTTCCGCTGAGGCCTCTCTCCTTGGCTGCAGGTGGCACCTTCCTACCGTGTCCTCACATGGCCCCTTCTCTGTGCACACGCGCGGAGGGAGAGAGAGAGCACTGATGTCTGTTCTTATAAGGGCGCCAGTCCCATCAGATCAGGGCCCCGCCCTTCTAACCTCATTTAGCCTTATTACCTCCTTAAAAGCCCTGTGTCCAAATACAGCCACATGGGGGTTACAGCTTCAACCTATGAATTTAGCCGGGATGGGGTGCGTGGGGGGGGGGGACGACACAATGCAGTTCACAACCCGTGCTCCCCACAAACCTGGAGCCATCTCCCCTTCAGAGTCCCCACCCCACAGGGAGGGGAAGGAGGAGCAGAGTGAGGGAGGTACTGTGCTCAGGTGGCCCCGGGAGCCTTGGGAACACAGGGAACTGGCTGGACCCAGTGCAGCGAGGGGGCGTCCGCAGGAGAGGGATGCCCTGGGAAGGGCCCGGGCACAAGGTCCCGAGGGCACGCTCTCTGCTGTTCAATCTTGGGCAAGTCGCCTCACCTCTCTGAGTCCGATTGATTTCCATTCTTGAAACAGGGGCCCTCTGCTCGCCGGCGGGGGGGTGGGGGGGGCGCGCAGGGAGGTTCCCTCGAAATCCCCTGCACGTCCAGTGCCTCGCTCTTAGTCGGTCCTCAGGAGGCACCCCCATCCGTCCGGGAGTCCAGACTTAGAGCATATCTGGTCCAGGCGCTCTGACTGTGGACTCAGCATCCCCAACCCAGAGCTGCTTCTGACGGCTCTTCCCCGGCCCGTTTTCTCAGCATCCCTCTCTAATCAGCTTGGCGAAGTGGCTGCATTTCATGGCCTCCATAGTAGCTCAAAGTGCTTCCTGGGGTATTTCAATTCTACCCTTCTCATCAGAATGGAGCACTTACCGTGGGTCCTTCCCTGTGTTAGGCCTTTTGAGGGAACACAGGGGATCTGGCCATCCCACGCGGGAGACAACCAGCTCACATGAAGAATTGGAGAATGGGGCATAAAACAGTCCACTGAGGCACAGGTTCGGGGTGTTTAGGGGCTGGGAGTAAGATCCCAGTGCGGGCTGCAGCAGGCTGGACAGGCTTCCCAGCGAGGCAGAACCAAGCAGGGCCACGAAGGATGAGAAAGATGTGGCTTAGCTGAGAGCTTCTAGGGGGAAATTAGAGCAGAGAGTCCCATAACACATTCTAGGAGATGTCACTGCTCTTTAAAAAAAAAAACGTGACTTGAAATTCAGCAAGTTTCTGTAGTGCAGGACTTATCAGAGCCTTTAAAATACTAATGGAGATCTTGAATACTCAAGGACAGACAGAGGATGAAGTGTTCCCCCCAGACTTTACTGGCAACAGAACACTCTTCTTATAGAGCATCATTTAGAAGTGTGGGAGATGCCAGGCTGGGGTTTCCGTGGGAACACCACAGCAGTGATAGGAGATGACATATCTAGGGCATGCTCAGGTGCTTGGCGGCATCAGCTGGGAAGGCTGAAGACCAGGAGGGACCGGGGAGTCCTGGTGTCAGGAGTCAGGAGAGCTCTCTGCAGTTTCATATGCGGGAAGGGCAGGCCCATGGTCGGAGTAGCCAGAGGCTGGCAGTTGTCGATGGAAGACATGCCCACCAGACACGGTGGTTCTGGGGCGTCAGACCTTTCATGGGAAGATGCTGGTGCGTGCACGTGTGCGTGTGGGAGTGTGTGCTGAGCGTGACAGGATCCAGCCTTCTGGGAAGGGGCTGACCAGACCCAGGCAGGGGGTTTCCAGCCAGGACAAGGAGGACCTATTTTTAGGGGAACTGAAGTGTCTGGGGGGAGGCCCTTGAGGCCTACCGCCAAGAAATGGGGAAGGAAACGCTTTCGGGCAGGATCCATGTGGGTAGGCTTGATTCTGGTAGGGGTGAGGGGTTTGGAGGCAGACCCCTGCCTGGGCAGGCCCAGTTCCCCGGCTGGTCGGGGTGGGGGGGCCTCGGGGCTGCAGCTGGAGGGGCCGGGCAGTGTTGCATGGTGGGGTTAACCTACTAACCCAGGGCTCGGCCGGGATGCTGTGGCGAGTGATGAGGTGCCTGGCCTTCTGCCAACCAACTAACCCACTAACCAGGCCGGAGCATGCCCTACTAACCCCCCGCAGCCAGACCCTACTAACCTTGGAGCTCATGGGCGTTTCAGGGGGCTGGGACGTGGGGGCAGACGAGGCTCCGGAAGGCCCTGCCTGTGGCCTGGGATCTCTGTGCAGACCCGCATTCCAGGACAGGGCATGCAAACAGGACTCATCACCAACCCTGCCACTTTGTGCTGGGCAACTTTGGGCAAGTGCCCTGAGGGAACCCCAGTTTCCTCAGATGGGAGGACTGATCCTTCCTTCACAGATTGCAGTGGGATTCCCGTGAATATAAAGCTCTTGGCACACGGCAGGTAATTAAAAGAAATATAAGGGTGGGCATGGGAGGCCCAGAAAACCTGGTTGATCATGTCCCCTGCCTAGGTCCTGGTCCCTCTGGGTGTTCTGCACACAGACCCTTCTGCCTGGGGCCAGACTCTCGCTTGGAACCCCTAACCGTCTCTTCCCCCCTTTCTTCCTCCTCCTCAGCTTTCTTCTCCGTAGGCAGCTCTTTTGTTCGGTTACTAACCCGTCTAACCCGGGGGTGCCCAGCGGCGCCCCGATCATCCTTTAACAAACTAACAGACCTGCGTGTGCTCTTCCTTCTCTCCTAGTGACTCCCGCGTGTGTCTGCTGAGGTGCCCTGTCCGCTGGTGTGTGCTCTGACTTACTAACCCAGCCTCTACTAACCCTGTTTTCTCTTCCTACTAACCCCAGCCCTGCCGAGCTCTGGGCCCTCCCGGGGGCTGGTCCGGCTCCTTTTGGCAAGCAGATGTCCGGGGGCGGGCCCTGCAGACAGACACCCCAATTGGCTGCTTGGGAATCCACTGGGCCAGGTCTGGGGCAGGGGACGGCCCTAGGAACCCCGCCTGTGGCCCAGAGGAGGAGGCGGTCATGCGGAGGTGGGGGCCGCCTGCCGGCATGAGCATCTCTCCTCTGTGCACAAGTCTGGTTGCCACTGGGAGCGGGAGGGACCAGGGAAACCTCTGGGGCGTGAGTGTGGAGGCCTGCGGGGCTGGAGGTGGAGCACTGGGCTTTTCCGCCCTGGGGCAGAGAGGGGGCCTGGGTGTCCTTCTTGGGAGGGAAGCGTGGGCAGAATTTTCTCTGCTGCAAAGTGACGGGCAGAGGCAAGGTCCTGCACAGGAAGCCAGTGGGGGGCGTGTCCTAGACAGGAAGCCAGGAGAGGGGCGTGTCCTTCAAGGAAGTCAGGAAGGGGCGTGGCCCACACCGGAAGACGGGAAGGGGCGTGTCCTGCACAGGAAATCAGCAAAGGGGCGTGTCCCACACCGGAAGTCAGTGAGGTGAGACTTCCATACATTGGAGGTCAATGAAAGGGTCTTTCTCACGGTGGAAATTACCAACTGGAGCATTTAGCCCAGGAAATCAGCAAGAGGGGGCAGTTCCCATATTTGAAGGGTGGAAAGAGGGGCATTTCTTACCGACGTCAGTGAGAGGGGAGTTTCTGGCCCCACCCCAGGGAGTGAGAAGGTGTGGCCGAGAGATCAGTGAGAGGGGCCTTTCCGACCACCGGAAGTTGGCTAGAGGGGCCCTTCCCCCCCACGCCTGAAGCGGATGTGGGCCATTTTTCCACACCGGAAGTCACTGAGAAGGACTGTCACATACCAGGAAGCTTGGGCAGGCAGTGGGGACAGATGATCCGCCCTGGGTCTGGGGTTGCGGGAGGAGCCGATGGGACGCAGGAAGTGAACCCCCGGGGGCCCGCAGGAATCGCAGCCAGGACCTCAGCCCGGCTCCCTGTCCGTCCCACCCACACCCCTGCTCCAGCCGCCTCCCCCAGAGCCCGCCAGCCGCTGAGCCAGGGCCACACCTGGGGGTGATGTGCTGCCTCACCTCCAGTAGGCACCTTGGTCTCTGAGCTACTCGCTCCCTGGCGCCCTCGCACTAACTCTTGCTCTCCCCCAGCTAACCCCTGCCTCGCCCTGGCTGCCCCGGGGGCTGCCCACTAACAGCCGACCCCGCCCGCCTGGGAGTCCCAGGCTCCCCCGGCCTGACTCCCTCCGAGCGGCTCGTAATTAACCTGTCCTTCACCTCCACTAACGCCTGCCCTCCTGGTCTGTTCCTTCCAGCAGAAACTAATGGCTTGTGGATTTCTTTCTGACTAACAACAGGTCTAACACTCCTCGTCACTATTACTATTAACAGCTTGGATGTCGGCATGGCTGGGACGGGGCTAACACAGGGAGAGGTGTAGCTAGTCGCGTCGGATGTGGTCCTCTAAAGGTGGTGCGGGGGTGGGGCGTGGCCGGGGCTGAGAGAGGAGTGGTACCCACCCATGTGGGGTCAGAAGCATAGTCACTTTCCAAGGTTTTTGCCACTGGATATATCCTGTCAACCCCTCATAATCCGCATTTGGGTTTTGGTTCTTGTAAACAATAGCCTTATAGCTGCAGTGGTCCAAACGAGTGGATGCAGCCCTTGCAGCCCTCAAACGCCTGTCTGGTGTGTACAGAGAATAGGCCATTATGTATGGAAGAATCAGTCACCAGCCCAGGGCATAGAGTCATTGATCTGGGGACTTTGGAGTTTTGAAAGCCCTAGGACATAAAGTTTTAGATCAGAATATTCAGAGGGTTATAAATCCATCGCCCATTTACACCTTAGTGTAAATTAGCTCAGCTTCCTCTTCTATCTTCCATGCAATTTTAGCTGCCCTGACAGATGAGAGTTTGGCTGGAAGGGAGTTTGGCTCTCTTCGGGCATGGGGGAGGTCCTTTGGGAGCAGAGATGGGGAGCCACGGGGCCAGGGTTCCTGGGTGGCGATGAAAGGTGGCATCAGGTTGGGGGTGGGGTGGGAAGAGGGACCCGTTTTTCTGGCTCAGTCAGGATCTGTGGGAGAGGACAGCTCGTGGCAGGGCCTGGAGGATTGGAACAGCTCAGGGACAGGGTCAGAGGCCAGCCTGGGGGTCCTGCAGGAGAGGCTCTCTGATTGCCATGGGCTCAGAGCTGACCGGGTGGAGCTGGCAGCGAGGCCTGAAGGGTGAGGCAGGGAGGCTGAGCTGCAAAGGGAACAAGAGAGGAGAACGCTGCAGGCAGAGCTGCGGGAGGTGCGCTGGCTGCTGGCAGGGACCCGGATGCGGCAGCGCCTGCCCTGGGGAAGCCCCTCTTCCCGCCCTCTAGTGGCCACTGGTCGCATTTCACGCAAAGCAGGAAGCTCAGACGCTGCCCTCTCCGGGAGCTCCTCTTTATTCGACGACAAAGATTCGATGCTGCTGAGGACCTACTGTGTGCCCAGCACTGCTCTGGGTGCAAAGACCCACACTTGGGTTTTTCCATTATGGTGCTTATACAGCTCCGTGGGGGAGATGGAGAAGTAAACAGATAATGCAGCGCGATGGGTGCCGTGATGGGGGGTCGGGCTGTGGGAGCACCTGGGAGACAGCGAAGGGTGACACGCACCTGCTCTGAGCCAGGCGCAGTACTGAGTGGTGATGAAACAGCGTCTGGACTTCAGGAGCCTCAATGCTAGCGTGTCGGGTGGGCGTGGGGTATAAAGTGTGGTGCAGGCAGGCAGCGTAGACATTCTGAGGAGGGAGACATCGAAGCCGAGCCCTGGCTGGGGCGTCCGTGCTGGGGATGAGTTCCAGGCAGCGAGAATGGTGGACACAGAGTTCTGGGGATCAGAGAGGATCGGAGAGATTCTGGAAGGTTCGTGCAGAATGCAGCAGCAGACAGACGGGAAGTGGACAAGTCCCAGGCTGGGGGCCGCGGATGTGATCTGAGAAGGGGAGATGTTGGATTTGAGTTTTAGCTGACAGTTTGGCTCTTTCAGCCCAGGTGAAAGTCTGAGGTGCTTACAACGAGTTCTGGTTAAATTTTGGTTAACCGGCTAGAACTTCTTGAAACGAGCAGGGCCCTTAGGTTCATCTTGAGATGAACAGGAGCCACAGATGCTCGCCCAGGTGGAAGTAGGTCTGCAGTGACGGGGACACAAAGAGGGCTGTGTTCCTGCGGGGCAGGGGCTTGGCAGAGGTGCCAGTGACGCCTTGGAAGAGGAGCCGTCTCGAAAGCATGTCATCCCGGGCCCTGGTGGGACGCGGCTCCCGGAGGCGATCCGAGGGGCTGTGGCCCAGGGCTGGAAGTCTGCAGGAGAATCCCATTGGAGAGGGAGCCCAGTTGTCTTGTGTGGCCGCAAGGGGGACACACAGGTGTGGAGTAAGCTTCCGCTGGGCTGATCCTGGTCGCAGGGCGGGGACTATGTCTTGGTGGGGAACGAGTCTGCGTCCCTGTGGGCAGAAGGATGGGGTGGGGCCACATTTGAGATGACGGTGGCGAGAGTCTAGGATCCTGTGTGTGAGTGTGCGGGTGTGTGAGTGTGGGTCCTCGAGTTAATACCTGTGGAAGCTGAGCCCGAGCAGGCCCACCCTGCCCATCCTGGCCGCGCCTGCCGATGTTCACTCTGGCCTTCAGTCCCCTGAGCATCAAGCTCACTGGGAGCAGGGCCCATGAGCTGGCGAACTGACCTCCCAGCCTGAAGATGTATCTCCATCTTTTCTTAATAGGCTGTGTGGAGGGGGTGGCCCCTGTGGCCTTGCCTGGGTGTGGTGTGGGGCACATGGTGACACACAGCTGGGGGATGCCAGTGGGAGGGGCGGTCCCATCCCAACACAGGACCCCCATGGCCCTCTTGAGAGTCTGTTCGGGGACCCGTTGTTTTATTCTAACAGACCAGAGAATATATTTTCCATGTCATTGCCTCCCGGGGAGGCTGAATGTGGGAACAGAAATTCTGCTGTAGATTAAAAATCAGATTTTTCCATGGATCCAGCAATGGAGTGTGGACTTGGCTTTTCGTTTTCACCCAAAGTGTAGCTCCTTTAGTTTAAGATGCCGTTTTGAGATTAAAAAGCAATTCATACCCAAGGGATGGCTGTGGACTGGGAGACAGATGGGGTGTGTGGTTTGTGGGATGAAGGGAGCCAGTGGCATTTTCAAGGAGCAGGAGCGGGCTCTGTCAGCCTTTTCTTAGGGCCGTGACTTTAGAGGTCAATACAAGAGGGTATTTATTTATTTTTAATTTTATTTATTTATTTATTCTTTTGTGAGGAAGATTGTCACTGAGCTAACATCTGTGCCAATCCTTCTCTATTTTGTATGTGGGACGCCGCCACAGCATGGCTTAATGAGCAGTGTGTAGGTCCACACGCGGGATCTGAATTGGCGAACTCCAGGCCGCTGAAGCAGAGTGTGTGAACTTAACCACTACACCACCGGGCCGGCCCCTATTTTTATTTTTAATTGTGGGAAAATGCACATAATAAAATGTACCATCTTAACCATTTTTACGTGTACAGTTCAGTGGTATTAAGTACATTCACATTGTTGTGTAATCATTACCACTATTGGTATATCTTTTTAATAGCACTACTTTGTGCCTAGGACAGCACTTCAGAGAAAACCCAGGTTCTCACTGTCAGGAAGCTTACACTTCACTGAGAAAGCAAAGAGCTCCTTGGTGACAAAGAAAAAGGTGGAAAGAATTTAGTGTATCGGGGTGAAGGGCTGGCAAATACATGTCACGCGTATTGCCACTCTCCCTTCCAGCACCCAGGACAGACATTGCTAGCTGATCACCGATCTCTCTTTGGGAACCTGGCTGCAGCTTCAGGATCTTTCTCCAAACGGTGCTCCAGGGGTTTTTGGGAATTCAGAGTCAGTCCTAGGATTGAGATTCCTGACAGATCTTGGTTTGAACGCCAGCTTTGCCACCTGCCTGCTGTGAGGTCTTGGGGATAATTCTCCTTCTCTGAGTCTCCATCTGCTCTGTAAAATGGGGACAGTACTCTCACCTGATAGGACTGTTGTGAGGGCTCACAAGGGAGTGTTCCCACAAGCTGAGACAGAGCCTGATGCCTTACAAGTGTTTCCCCTGAAATCTCGTCCTAAGTTAGCACCAGGTCAGGGGGAGGGGAGATGAGGGTGGGGCAGTCAGGGAAGGCTCCCTGGAAGAGGTGACACATGTGGGAAGCCTTGAAGGATGGGTAGAATCAATCAGTTGAGATAAAATAAACATGGCGGTGCAGGGTACTGGCAATGATTCCTTAAGATTCATCAGGCCAGTTCTGTAGGAGATGGGGATACAGACGGTGGGGCAGGGCAGGCTGGGCGCTCCAGAGGACATTAGAGCTTGAGCTAAGAGGTGGAGGCTGGCTGCACAGCGACACTCAAGGTGCGAGAAGAAGAGCTGGGGATCTTCTAAGGTTGGCAGAACTCAGCCAGGAGAGCCAAGTGCCTCCTGTTCGGGGAGGAATTGGGGAGGGAGATAGGTCTATGGTCTTGGGAAGCTCTGGACACAGCTGGGGAGGAGAGGAGCCTGGAGTGGGGGCAGAAGGAGGGCCAGCAGCGGCCAGGACAGCACTCGGGCTGAGCGTGCACGCCCCCTGCCCCATACGCAGAGTTCCCAACACTGCTGGACCTGGTGCAGCCCGAAGGACGCTGTCCCTGTGCCCGCAGAACTGGCTTCTGGCTTTAACTCTACGCCATCCTGTCTGCGCGACCTTGAGGAGTCACTGTCTCCCTCTGCACTTGAGACTCTTCTGGAAAAGAAGCAGCTCCTTTGAGGGGATCTCTAAGGCCCTTCCGCCCTCAAAGGACTGGGAGATACCCAACCAGAAGACGACTTCCTCCTGCTCCTCCTGACAGCTTTCAGCTGCTCGTTGGTCTCTTCTCAGCTCCTTTCTCCTCCCTCCCTTTATTCATCCAGAAACCATCTAATGAGACTTCTCTGTATACCAGGCACGGCCCTAGACTCTGGGCTGCCAGGCTGCGGCCTTTCTGTTCCTCTAAGACACCTACCTTGCTCTCTCTCGAGGATCTTTGCACGGGCTGTTCCCTCTGCCCGGAATAGGTGTCCCTCTGCTTTTCACACAGCTGACTTCTTGGTGGCCCTCAGGTCTCAGCGGAACGTCACCTCCCCAGAGAGGTCTCCTCTGGCCACCCCATCTCTAGTTACTCTCTCCCTGCAGTTCGCAAACATTTTGGTCTCGGGACCCCTTTATTGTTCTCACCATACTCGCTCCTGAGTCTGGGCACCACGGACTTGCAAGACTCACCTGGCTCCCCATTTCATTCATTCAGCAAAATCTCTTATCCCCACGGTGTGGGAAGCATGGTGCTGGTGCCCAGGGTATGGCCACGAAGCAGACGGGCATCGCCCTCACCCTGGGGAGCTCACAGTCCAGGGGAGGCAGTCAATGAGCAAGTAGATACGAAATCGCAAACCGTGCCCAGCTCTGTAAGGGTGGGGAACCCCGCGCAGGGAGAAGGGGGAACAGGAGAGAGGAGCTGGTGTCGAGAGTCTACCATGTTGGAAACTCGAACTGAGATGTTTTAAGAACATTTGTCCTCTAATTCATCACTGTATTAGAAATCAAAACTGAGATGTTTTAAAAAGACCTGCTTATCAATTCACTGAAAAAATAACAATAAAAAAAAATAAACTCATTGCATGCTAATGTAAATAACACGTTCTTTATGAAGAATAACTCTATTTCCAAAACAAAATAAATTTAGTGAGACGACAGCATGACGGTTATTAGTTTTTGGTAAGTCCCTTTAATGTCTGGCTTAATGGAAGACTGATTCTGTTGGATTCTAATATCCGGTTCTGCATTCAACCTGTTGCAATATCACATGTCATGTAAATCCCTGGAAAACGCCACTGTCCACTTGTGAGGGAAGGGGGTGAAAAAGGCGGGTGAATGTCTGTCTAGGTCCCCAGATCTCAGGACCACACGCTGAGAACCGCCGCTCTCTCACAGAGACCTGTTTATTTCTTGTTTCAAACTTGTGCCCATCTGAGGTCACCCGGCTTCCTTGTCCCAACCCTTGCTGATCGTCTGTCTCTGGTCTATCTCACGCCCCTGGGCGGCCGGGTCGCAGAGCCCCAGGTGGACGCTCCAAGTGGCCATGCCAGAGCTGCAGTTCTCAGGCATGACCAGGAGATGGTGGCATTGCACCAAGACCCCCTCTCATTCTCATTCCTGGAAACCTGGTTTCTCTCTGGGGCCTCTGGGGATGCTCTTTGAGCATATTCTTTGCATCCCAGAGTTTGAAGGCATCTAGTGGGCCTGGAATGGGTGGGGGAAGGGAATAGGCTGGAGAGAATGCATCTGAGGACAGCGGCCCTGGAAAAACTCTGCTCCTTTCTTCTGAGGGCTTCTGTTCTTAACAGATGCCAAGCCAAGCGACGTCCCCCTGTAAGCCTCGGTTTTCTTCTCTGCAAAATGGGCCGACTGTGGCTTTGGCTTCCTCTGCGCCGTGCTTCTCTTGGCAAAGGTCACTTTATTTTGATTACACTGGTGTTTCTGGCAATGCAGGGTCCCCTAGCGTTCTGCTCCAGAGTATTCCAAGAACCAGCTGGTTCAGCCTGCAGGCAAGACCGCTTTTCCTCATTCTACCTCCAAACTCCTTACAGCCCACCCGGGTCGACATAAAAGGGCTCTTGCCATTTTCCGAGCGCTTCCTGTGCGCCGGGCTCTGAGCTGTGTGGCTCAGCCATGTTGATTCAGGAAGTGCTCCCAATGTTTGAGGGGGTGGCTTTCACCGTCCAGGTCTTTACAGGATGACGCTGAAGCTCAGAGAGGTGCAGAGGCTTGCCCACAGACACACAGTTGGAGAATGAGGAAAACTGACTTCAAGGTGGTTACCGTGCCCACAGGCGTACGTCACCCCGAAACGCTGAGTCCATCTTCTCAGTAGGATTCAGCCCAGCTGCTGTCTCTATGTGGCTTCTCTCTGCTGTTCCTCCCTCTCGCTGTGAGCTGGTCACAGTCCTCGGGAAGCTGAACACTGATTTTGTATTTACTTGCTGACTGGCTGCCTCCTCTGGTCTGTGAGCTCCACAGGGTGGGGGTGATGGCTATCTGCTCCATGGCTGCACCCTGGGCAATCAGCATCCTGCTTGGCACAGACTCAGGGGTGGAGGGAATTTTGTTGAATGAATGAAATGGGGAGCCATTGAGCCTAGCGAGTGCGCGGTGCCCAGTCAGACCCGGGAGCGGCCAGAGCCACCCCTCCCTGGCTGTGTGACGTAGGGATTGTGCGCTCCCCCCATCAAGCCTCAGTTTTCTCATCTGTAAAGTGGGGATAACACTGTCTCCCTCTCAGAGAGGTTGTAAGCATCCAATAAGAGGTCGGATGCAACGCATCAGCATGTGCTGGGCCCCCCATCCCTCTCTCATACACCTGTGGCTTCTCCTGGCCCTGGGCAGGCGTGACCAGCTGACAGAATCCAGGAGGAAGGCAGAGCAGCCTGCGGATCGGACAGGGGAGCAACTGGACTGGGTCACTGAGCAAGTCAGCAGCTAGTCCTGCCAGGTCTTGGGCCTCCTTGTCCCCCAGGCTCCTGGGCCGGCCTGAATGCAGGCATCTCGGGGCTGCAGTCATGCTGGCCAACTCCCTGGGGGCATTTCCTACGCAAAAGTGCCCACTGCAGGGCCAAAGCCACACAGCTGGGGACAGAGGCCCCCGGGGAGAGCTGGCACTGTCCCGCCTGAAGCAGGACGGGTTTCCCAATCCTTGCCTCAGTCCTCTCCTGTGGGAAGCAGGCTTCCTCCCAGAGAAAAGCCTGGAATGTAAGGAATGCCCGGAGCCTCCCGCCAGGGCCCCAGCACAGAATGCTTTGGAAGCCCAGGGCAGCGGGGGCATTTTCCCAGCCACCTCTGGGCCGCCGGGCCACTGGGGAGTTCATACCAGACATCACCTTTTGGCATTGGGGTCAGGCCTCAACGGCCTCGCAGCTTTCCCAGGTTCTCAGGCCGGGAGTGATGGACCCCCCGCTGGGGCTTCCACTGCAGTCTCTCCCCCAGTGCCAGCATCCCGAGGGCCGGGGCCGGGCCCTGTGCTGGGCGCCGAGGTGCAGAGAAAAATCAGGGACTCTGCTCTGAGTCACCTGGTACAGAAAAGATCCAGTTTCAAATCTTCACTCAGACACTGTGTCACCTTGGACAAGTCGCTTCCCCTGTCTGAGTCTCTGTGTCCCCATGTGTCAAATGGGGACGCTTATAGGACCTCCCTCCTGGGATTGTCACGAGGGGAAAAGGACCCCACGGACAAGAGGTTCCTGGCCCAGAGTGAGTATGCACTCAACGTTGCTTATTGTGGTGACTGTGGCTGGTTGTATTTTCCAAAAACGGCTGCAGCAATGTCTCCCATCCCACGTGCTCTTCTTAGAGTGTGACTGTGGCCCTACTCCCGTCGAGAGCTTCACATGGAAAACTTTGTTTTATTGCACTCCGCAGATACTGCGTTTTTTACAAGACCGTCCACCAGTGAAAAGATTTCGACCTGCTGAAGGCTCAGATGTTGGTTAGCGTTTTTAGCAATAAAGCATTTTTAAATTGAGGTACGTACATTGTTTTCTTAGATGTAGTGCTGTTGCACACCATAGACTACATATAATGTCAGCATAACTTTTATATACACTGGCGAACCAAAAAATTCATATGACTTGCTTTATTGTGCTATTTGCTTTATCGCGGTGGTCTGGAACAGAACCCGCAGTATCTCTGGGGTCTGTCTGTGCTATAATCTCTCCCTCTGAATCTGGGTGGGCTAGTGACGATGGTGGGACTGATGCTATGTGACTTCCAAGCCTTGGTCATGCTTGCTGTTGGAGCCCGGCCACCATGCTGTGAGGGAGCCCAAGCAGCTGTGAAGAGGCCACGTGGAGAGGAGCTGAGCCCCTGTCCACAGCCCCATCTGAGCGCCCAGCCCACAGCTGACACCGACTGGGCGATCAGGTGAGTGAACCATCTCGCAGGCGGATCCTTCGGGTCTAGTTGGGCTGTTCCCGCTGATGCTGCTTGGAGCAGAGACAAACCACCCCCACTGAGCCCTGCCCAGGTTCAGGAGCAAAAGAAGGGATGGTAGTTTTAAGCCGCCATGTCTTGGACTGGTCCCTTAGGCAGCGACAGACAAACAACAGGGTTCCTTTTAAGAAACATCTTTGCTTCTCTCTCAGCTGAACTCAGGGTCTCCCCCCCACGAGCCTGGTCCTCTGCCAGCGTCTCCCATCTCAGTGCATAGCCCCACGTCTCTGTCTGTTTGCCCAAAGGAGACGCCCGGGAGGCATCCTTCCCCTCTCCTCACCCTCCGTTACAACCTTTGCCCAGGACCTGCCATTTTACGTCCTAGATATCTCCCGATTCTGTCCACTTTTCTCTACCCGCCTGCCATTGCCCTAGTCCCAGCCACCAGCACTTCATCTTGGACAGCTGTGGCAGCTTCCTCATGACTCCCAATTTCTCATGCAAACAGGAATCTTGGTGCATAAACGATGCTCAGAGCAGGTAAATTGTAGGCTTGCAATGGCATCTGCCTTGAGTGCTGGCCTCAGCTTGCGACCTTCATTTGTCTTTTCCTGTCCTCTTTGTTCCTCATGTGAGCCCAGGATAAGGCCCCTCTGGCCACCACATCCTGTCTGCTCATGACACCCCCCCGGGCCAGTGGGGGACACAGACGGTAAACATGGCAACACATCCCGCCACTGTTCACTGCTGTGAAAGAAGTGAAGCAGGACAAGGGGACAGCGTGGCCTGGGGGTGGACAAGATCAGGTGGTGGGAGGGGGTGGCATCTGAGCTGCTGAGAAGGAGTCAGCCGTGTGACATTAGGGTGAAGGGAGTGTCAGGCAAGGGGAACAGTGAGGGCAAAGGCCCTGAGGCAGGAATGAGTTGGTGTGTTGGGGGACAGAGGCAAGGCTGGGGTGCAGGAGGCTGGTGGAAATGAGGGTGGAGGGGCAAGCAGGGAGTCCGGGAGGAGGTCGTGTTGGGGTCCGGGTGAGCAACTGCACAGGCATCGCTGGGCTGGGACGCCCGTCGCCTCCCCCCTGCTCAGCTCCCCTGTGCCTGTGACTTTCGGTGGCCTCTCCCTGTTATTCTTGACCAGGCCCGTTCTCCCCGCCTCCGAGGTGAGCGTCTCTCTTAACAGCCTCACTTCAGCATCTTTTTTTTTTTTCTTTTGAGGAAGATTAGCTCTGAGCTAACTACTGCCAATCCTCCTCTTTTTGTTGGGGAAGACTGGCCCTGAGCTAACATCGTGCCCATCTTCCTCTACTTTATATGTGGGATGTCTACCACAGCATGGCATGCCAAGCAGTGCCATGTCCGCACCCGGATCCGAACCAGCGAACCCCAGGCCGCTGAGAAGCAGAGCGTGTGAACTTAACCGCTGCACCACCGGGCCGGCCCCTCACTTCAGCATCTTGAGGGTCTTCCTGGAAACCCAGCTTAGCTGCCCGAGTGAGGTCTTCCCCGCGCTGTCTTCAAAGCTGTGATGGAGCCGTTTGTTGCTGTCATGTCCCTTGACCCCAACCATGCCCTTACCCCCAACTCACCCCGTCCTCTTTGGGTGGCCTGTTTTCCTCAACGAGGTGGCTGCAGCACCATGGTGCATGAACACCAGCCTTGTGTTCTTGTCCAGAAGGACCGGCTGTGTGACCTCCGACAAAGTCACTTCACCCTGCTGAGCCTCATCCGTGCCATCATCATGGCGTTACTTGTTTGTTCAATAAGACGACGGCCAGTAAAGGGTTTGTGCCGGGTGAGGCGCCATTCGAAATCGAAGAGGAGATTAAAGGGTATTAGTAGGTTTGTTTTTCCAACCAGGCTGCTAGTCCCTTGAAGATCAAAGACAGACCCCATTGTCTCCCTGATGGGGAGGGCCGTGCACGCTGTGGGTGCCCATTGAAAGTGACCGTTGATGGGGCAAACCCTTTTTCAAGCTCGTCTTGGAAATTCTGACTCAGTGCCGGCGTCACCCGCTCCTGAGGACTTCCAGGTTCCGCCGACCGTGCTTCCTTGGGTTGCCCTGGACTCTGGACCCACTTCCAGCCAAGCACCCAGGGCTCTGGCTTTTAATTCTCCTGTGTGGATCTGTCTCTCCAGTCAGGCCAGTGTGTCTCGAAATGAGGCTCCCCACCCGCATCAGAATATCCAAGGCCGGGCTCGTGAAAAATATAGACCCCTCTGAGTCAGAATCCCAGGGGGTGTGCCCCAGAGTCTGCCTTTTGAACAGGCCACCTGCCAAATAATTCTTATGCTCACAGAGGTTTTAGAAACGCTGTGTCACAGAGTGAGCTCCTAAGCGGAGAGGCTGCATCTAATATCGTGCCATGTCCCTGGCACAAAGCTGCTCAAAGCTCTTGCCCGGTAGATGTGTGTTGAATGAACAAATGAGGTTTCAGGCAGGAATGTGGGAGAGTAACTTCATTCCTTGTAGGACCCTCCCCCCAAGTGGGACATGCGGTCTGACCGCATCTTTCTGCCACCCGGGAACTTCTCCACTGAGAATTCCTCTCCCCTCACTGTATAATCTGCTCATTAATACACAGTATTGTAAAAGCGATCTATAATTAGATGCTAACCGAGTTTGCCGTAAAATTGGGTGGGCCAGGTCAGCAAGGTAAGCCGGGAGCCAGCTGATTGAGATGATCAATCAATAACCTATTTATTTCCCAACATTTCTATTAACCTCTGCCAGCCAATCACAGTTTCAATTTGAAAGGCTGGGGTCTGCTCTGCTGACTGGACAAGTCTGATTGAAAGCGGGACCCTGACATGACCCCAAGGGCGAAATCCAATTAAAATCATTTTCTCTTGTAGATTAATATTTTTAGCATGTTCTACATCCCGGGATTCATCATTCCTGGCAATAACTAATGCCTTGTGACATGAGCAGGTGGATTGGCGCTGCCATAAATAATAATTGTGATTAATTAGCTCATCACGTCCTAGGATGGCTTTGGGGTGGCGGTTGGTGCAGCTTTTGGGAGCTTCTCCCGCCAAACGCTGGTTGTGTGAATCTCTCTGAGTCATATTGTGGGAGTGGCCTTGGGTCTGTCTCTGGGTCTGTCTCCTTCTTGAAACTCCCAAGTCCTTGAGGCCACCTATTATGTGTCATTCATCTCAGCAAGTTGTTTGTTGTTGAGGCATTTCCACCTCTCCTTCCCTGGAGAGACTGTCCCTGCCTCTCTCCATCCACAATGTTATTGCAGGATTCGTTTGTGCAACATGGCCCCACCCATGGACGCTGATGATTGGGCTAGGAGTTGGGGCCAAGCCAAGCTGGGCCAATGAAAACCTTCTAGAGGAATTTGGAATTGGGTTTAGGGGAAGTGGTCCCACAAGCCAAGCCTGAGTATTCAGGGGAGCATTGATTATCATTATCTGTCCCGTGGAGTGGGAGGTTCTTATAAATGGAAGCAAAGCTGAGAGAGGAGAAAGGAGGAGGGCAGAGAGAAGGGGCGGCTTGGGTATCCCAGCGCCTCCTAACATCTTAGTCCTGTTTCCAGCCCTTTCCTGACTCCTGGCTGCGTTCCTTCTCCTCGAGTTCTCTGAGTCTCCCAGCGAGTTGATAATAATTATTCTCTCTCCCTACCTCCCCTGCTTGAGTTGATTTGAATGAGTCTGTCCTTTTCACCCCGAAGCATTCCAACAAATTCAGAGCCCAAGAGATGTCCGGTGCCACACTGCAGGCTGGCGGCAGAACCATGTCTTTCTCACCAGGATGCAGCTGTTGGAAGATAGGACGATGGCCAGTGGGAGCCCTGGGAAGAGGTCAATCAACAGGCTGAAGGTCATCCCCTTGAAATCTCACAGAGGACAGACAGGGCCACGACCCCCTAGCCTTCAAGACCCTCTCCTTCCAGAACTCACACACTGCTCTCTGCTTCAGCAGACGAAGCACCCAGACAGCCCCCTCCAGCCTCTGGAGACATCTCATTGGTGGCTCCCCTGAGTGCCCTTCCTGCTCTGACACCTGCGCGTTAGGAAAAGAAGAAAATCAGCTCTTCCCAAGGACGCTCGGCCGAGGGGAACCCCAGTAGGTTTTAATCTGCGCTGGAGCCCTCGGCGGTTTTTGTCTCCTCGCACTGGGCTGGGGCTGTGTGTGCACCAGGCTCCCTGGAACGTGCACATGTGGATTGCACTGCGATTCCCACAGCAGATTTCCTAACACGGAAAGGATGGCAAGGGGCATGGACACAGCCAGGACCAGGGATCCAGACCTCTGTACACCGTAGAGGGTTTCAGCAGATCCAACGGATATATGCCGGAGTCCAAGAAGATCGGGAGATTCCCATAGTCCCCGTCTTGGTTTGTGCCGGCTGCCCTAACAAATTATCAGAGACTTGGGTCTTAAACAGCAAACGTGTATTTCTCACAGTCCTGGAGGCTGGAAGTCTCAGATCCGGTGGGATTCTGGAGAGTTCTGGGTTGCAGACTGCCAGCTTCTCATAGCTTCACATGGTGCACAGAGCGAGCTAGCTCTCTGGCTTCTTCTTATAAGGGCGCTAATCCGGTTCCTGAGGCCTCTCCTGTCATGACCTCACCACCTCCCAAAGGCCCCGCCTCCAGATGCCATCACGTTGGGAATGAGATTCCAGTATATGAATTTTGGGAGGACACAAACATTCAGTCCATAACGGTCCCAAATTCCAGTCTCCAAATCGATTTGACTGACCATCAAAAATCAACCTGGAGGGGCTGGCCTGGTGGCATAGTGGTTAAATTCGCCTGCTCCACTTTGGCAGCCCAGGGTTTGTAGGTTCGGATCCTGGGTGTAGACTTACCCACCACTCATCAAGCCATGCTGTGGCAGCATCCCGCATACAAAATAGAGGAAGATTGGCACAGATGTTAGCTCAGTGACAATCTTCCTCGCCAAAAAAAAAAAAAAAAAATCCGGGAGGCCTTGTAGCATGGCAGTTTCCTGAGCCTCACTTCTGGGGCTTGTATTTGGGGATGATCCTTTGGAGATGCTTCCTGGAGGACTCTGACCATCAGCCATATTTGGCAATTTGCAGGGCACCTCCTTACATTAAAGGCACTGAAAAGTCCTGCAATAAAGGCATCTATTAATTTCATCGAACCCAGTTTGTGAAAGTTACTTGAACATACATGCTTTTATTTTAATTTTGCAATAACACCTATTTTCACAAGGTCCACTGCTCAGAGACAATCTACCAATATTTTTCCCTTAATAATTCTATATGCATATAATCCACTGATTCCTTCAGCCCTTCCTATGATTTTGCTGTATCCACTGTTCCCTCCCCGGGGGCATGGATAATGTCTGTCTTACTCACAATATCCCCCCAAACAGAGCCAAGTAAACGAATGTCTCTTAAAATCATCTCTGAACAGGGGGTATGGTTCCCTGTCCACCAATGGCTTAATGATGGTGATTTCCCCTCAGTCTTCCCAGAATCGAATCTCCTCATTTTCATCCCACAGCTGGTGGTTTCTGGGAAGCCGAAGGCTGCCTTTGGTTGACAGATGTGGGCGCTGGGTGCGGGCAGCCCCTCTCCACCTTCTCTGAGCTGATCTTTGCCTCTTAACCGATTTGGTTCCCAGGGAGAAGCCGTCCTGAGAGGTTTGGCGAGATGACAAGCCCCCATTTCTCCACTTCCTCCTCTTTCAGCCTCTGGGGGATTGAAGAGAGCAGTGTCGAGCCCACGCAGAAGGGCCTCTCTGCAGAGCGAGCCCTCGTGTCGGCGTTGGGTTAAATGCAGCAGAAACCATTCACAACGGCTCTCACACCCCGGGAGCACGCGGAGCCCGCTGATCTGCAGTCAAAACCATCCGAGCACATGAAGGGCGGCATTTCCATCCCAAAGGCACTTGGGCATCGGGAAGTCAGGCAGAGTCTGGACCACCCGCATTCCGAGCTTCGACTCTGGGGGGTCGCGATGAAGGGGAGCAGGAAGACGGGGGAGCTGGAGGGTCCTGCTGGGTGTTTTGGGAAGGGGACCTGGTTAGAGTCAAGGGGCTCAGCCCACCCATCTCTGTCTGTGTAGAGAACTCTCAGATGTGCGAGGCACTTGAAATGCACCACGCCACTGCATCCTCCCAATAGCTTTGTTACCATGGTCTCCTATTACAGTCAGGGAAACTGAGGCACAAGGACGCTAAATAGTGCATGTGTCAGGGCCCCGCAGGAAACAGATGGCACACTCAAATTAGTCTAGTTCGAAAGGAGTTTAATAAAGGCACCGTTTACAGAGGTGAGGGCAGTGTATTCACCTTCTATTGCTGTGTTACAAATGGCCACACACTGGTGACTTTAAATAGCACCCATCTGTTAGCTTAAAGCTCAGACCTACACGATGTAGTTAGTTTATGCTCAGGGACCCACACGGCTGAAATCAAGGTGTCTCTGGGGCTGTGACCTCATCTGAGGCTCGAGGTTCTCTTTGCAGTTCATCCAGGTTGTTGGCCAGCTCAGTTCTTTGTGGTCGTGGGAATAAAGCCCCCGATTTCTTGCTGGCTCTTCTTGGGGACTGCTCTCAGCTTCTAGAGAGCACTCTCTGATCCTGGCAGCCTATTCCCCTCCACGGGAAGCTCACAGCATGGACGTTTGCTCCTTCAAGGCCAGCAGGAGATGCTCTCTCGCACTTCAAAGCTTTCTGACTTCTTTTAAGGGTCACCTGATTAGGTCAGGCCCATCCTGGATAATCTTCCTTTTGAAGAACTCAAAGTCAAGAGTTTGGTAACTGAATGACAGTGTGAAATCTCATCCCAAACATGAGTAGAGCCCACAGTCAAGGGGAGGGGATTATAAAGGGTGTGTTTACTAGGAAGCAGGACTCTTGGGAGTCATCTTAGTATTCTTCTGCTCACAGACAGAAAGTTGGAAGCCACCAGGAATAGTGCAGTTTCCTGGGGAAAGCAATGGTGGGACTTGATTGCCATCCTTAGTCAGGAATAGATGAGGAGGGCGTGGTTACTGGAGCTGGGAGACAGAGAGGGCTGTGTGGAGAGGGCCACCTAGCAGAAGCTGTGACTTTGGTTGAGGGACACAGCTAGTCCGTGGTGATGTAGCAAGGAGGAGGAGCAAGGGAGTAAAAGCCCCACAGCCTCCTCCCTCCTTTTCATCTTCTGCTGCTGCTCTCCACAGGAAGCTAGAGGGCAAGGGAGCCCACCCATTCATGCGGTCAAGAGAGGTGAACTCTCCAGTCGAATTCCCATGGCAAAGAGCAGGATGGAGGAAGAGGAAGAGTGGATTGGGAGGGGCAAGCAGAAGATACTCAGCAAAGTAACTTCTTAGGGTCACATTCCTGCTGATGGCAGAGCTGATATTCAAACTCGATTCTGTCTAAAGTCAAAGCATACAGTCTATCCATCCATGCATCCCTTCATCCATCCATCCACCCACCCATCCATCCATCATCCATCCATCATCCGTCTGTCCATCCATCCATCCATCCATCCACCAACCCATCCATCCAACCATCCTTCATCCACCCATCCATCCCTTCACCCATCCATCCATCCATCCATCCCTCCCTTCATCCGTCTATCCATCATCCATCTGTCCATCCATCCATCTGTCCATCCGTCCATCTGTTCATCCATCCACCCATCCATCCATCCATCCATCCATCCATGCATCCCTTCATCCATCCATCCATCCATCCATCCATCCATCCATCCATCCATCCATTATTTTCAGTGTTTACTCTGTTCCAGGCACCCTTGTAATCTAATTTCCCAGTGAGGTATACACTTTTATTCCTATTTTATAAAGATCCAGAGAGTAAATAGCCCAGAGTCACACAGCTAGTGGGTGGCAATGCTGGGATTCCAATTTGATTCCAAAACTTGCCTTCCACCCTCTGCACTGGCATTGATCTATATACACCCCCAGCAATCCATCCACTCATCAGGCTGTTACTGCACGTCTTAAATAAGCCAGATGCTGAGTGTTCAGAGCTGATTGAGATGCCACTCCTGTGTCCTCACGACATTCACAGTCTGGTAAGAGACACAGACCTATAAGCAGGTTATTGTGCGGTGGAGGGGGGACAGGGGCGTGGATAGGTGGGAGGGAGAGGTCTACTCGGCTGGGGGAGTCTGAAAAGGCATCACAGAGGCACGCACTTTTGAGCTGGGTTTTGACAGATGACTAGGAGCCTAAGGGGCTGGTGCATCTTGGGAGAACGGCATATCTTTCTTGTCCAGCTGCCTTGCCTTCACTGGACCTTCCTACTTCCAGGGAATAGTTTGGAAGCACTGGGTTTTACTGTTATTGAGGAAACAGAATTTTCTAAAATGCATAGCCCACATAGGGGCTAGAATGGGATACAAAGAAGATTATGGAGCCCCCACTGAAATCCTCTATGTAAATAAAAATAAAAGCAATGTAACCCACTAAACACAAAATACGTGCACAGGTTGAGTTTAAATGAACTCCTTCTAGATTTCCTGATGCAGTTTGTTGCAGTTTTTCATTCCTTTCATGTCCTGACTTTGCTGAGGCCCTAAGCCCATGCTTACCCGGCCTCCTGGGGGATCCAGGTCTGCCCATGGGATCTCGAGTAAAAAGGGAATGAGAGAAAGGTAGACTATCCCAGGCAAATGGAATAGCATGGATGTGCAAAGGCCCTGGGCTAGTTTTTGGGTTGTAGGAGTTCTTCATGTCGATTTATATTTGTTGAGCTATTATCACTGCTCCCAGGACTGCTCTGCCAGGATCCCCAGGCATCAGGCGTGTCCTCTGCTTAGCAGGAGGGGACTGTAAAAGGCCTTCCCCTTGAGCAGCCCGCTGGCTGACTTGTCCCCATCAACTTCCCTCCGGAGAGCAGAGCCGGTCATCCCTTCTCGCTCAGGCCGCACCCCTCCTGCACAATTACTCTGAAGGCTCCCTTGGGTTCTCTTACCTAAATGCCTCCCGGGGCTTCTCGGCTGGCCTCGTGGGGGCTCTCCAGCCTGGAGGAGGGGATTCTCTGGGGAGGAGGGCGGCGTCCCGCTCCCGTCTCACCTCCCACTCCTGGTGCATTAGACTCCGAGATGCTGCTGTGAGCCCGGAATTCTGCCTGCACTGGGGCTCTGAGCCCTCATGCCTCTTGGTGAGGCTCAGGGGCAAATTAGGATGTTAATCCAGCTGGGGGAGGCTGTGAGCACTGTGCAAGGAGTCAGCGAGCACCCCCTGCCATGGCTTTGGTCCCTGGTCTGCCACCACGGGGCTGTGTGGGTCTCCCAAATCCCCTGGAGTCCCTGGACCTCATCTCTGAGATGGGCCCGCATCCCTGTTGGAAGGAGCCCATTTGAATCTTTCAGATTCAGGATTCTGGAATGGGTTTAAGAAGTGTTTCATGCGGGACATCACCTCCTCCAGGAAGCCCCGAGGGCTCCGATTGAATCAGGTGATTCCCGGTTGCCTGGGCTTACACTGTCCTAGGTGTCTCTGGTTGTGACTGCCTCTCACGTGTTCCTCACTCTCACTGGATTGTTAGCACCTTGAGGGTACAAACTGATCACGTCAGCTGCTGCTCAGAACTCAGCAGACTTCCCCTTGCTTTAGGGTGAAGAGCAAATCCTTCCTCTGGCCTCAGCTCCCTGGCTGGGTTGGTGCCGTCTCCCCCTTCAGTGTCACCTCGCATGACACTCCTCTCACTCTCTCTGCTCCAGACACAGGGTCACCTTTGGATCCTTAGTGCTATGCACCACAGGGCCTTTGCACATGCTGTTGCCCCTGCCTGGATGCCCTTTCTTTCCCTCCTCACCTTAATCACTTACTCATCCTTCAGATTTCAGCACAGGCTGCCTCTTCAAGGAAGCCTTCTAGGACTCCCCCACATTAGGTCAAATGCCTGCCATCTGCTCTGCAGTTCTGACTACTTTGTTGCTTTCTTTACTGAAAAAGCAACTGTGTCCCCTCGAGGAGCAGAGACTGTGCTTGCTGGTCCTCCTTTGGAGCCCCAGTGTCTAGCCCGGTTTCTGGAGTAGAGTCAATGGTCAGTAAATCGATGTCAAACAGTGAATGAATCCTTGTGCTCTCAGAGTCAGGGCCTGGCATTAGCAGGTGCAGAATAACTGGTTGCATTTTTGCTGAATAAATGAATGGGTTGCCCGTGGTGCAGTGGATCCCATCCCCGCTCCCGCATGGCGTCACCGGCG
Organism: Equus quagga; assembly: GCF_021613505.1. Classification (NCBI taxonomy): domain Eukaryota; kingdom Metazoa; phylum Chordata; class Mammalia; order Perissodactyla; family Equidae; genus Equus; species Equus quagga. The sequence goes on from NC_060281.1 coordinate 83,696,872, forward strand.
TGGGCTGTGGGGCGGACAGACCCGTGTTTGAATGTGGGCTCCTCTCCTCTCCTGCTGTGACCTTGGCCGAGTCCTTTCCTTCCCAGAGCCCGTTTCTTGGGCTGTCCGCAGCAGTCTTCACGCTTTCACGGCCGGTGGACCGAAGCCCTTTGCAGACGCCCTTGAGGAAATACTGTCTCCCCAACATCCTCCCACAGAGATGGGTGGTCAGACCCTGGAGGGCAAGCCCAGCGCCGGGTCAGCCCCCAGAGGCCAGGGCTGCGGGCCTCACGTCTTCCTGCTTCCCCGACATCCTCCGTCACGGTTCTTGATAAACAGCGGCCGGGGGAGAACTTCCCAGTCCTCTGAGTGACTGGCGGGTCTGGCCACAAATCCGAGCTGCCCAGATGTAATTTCTGAGTCTGCTCACCTGCATCTCGCGGGCGGGAGGACGGCGGCCAGATTTAACCACAGGACGTGTGGCCGGCTGCTGAGTCCTGTCCTCCTGCTTTATGGGTGTGAGGTCTAGACCCGCTCACGCTGCACGTGGCCCCATCTCCCCCACCGTGGCCCCTAGGCGGTTCCCCCATCCACACCCCCGACGAATTAATTCATTTCTTATTGTATTTTTGTCTCTTAATTATAGCATAATTCATGCTTGTTGTAAAGAAGGTTCAAAGTGCAGAAATGTATAACATTGTAGAAAGCGATGATTCTTCCCCCCCCGCTCGAGACCCATATTCTAGGGCAGCCGGTGTGGAGTGTGGTGTCAACGCCGCCAGCCCCCTGCCTCCGTGTGTGCTGGCCACACCGTTAGTTACAGAACGCCTGCTGTGGGGCGGGCGTTAGGCTCCAAGTAGCCAGAAGAATCGAATGGGTTAATTCAAGGCTCATAGAAGAGTTGCACCCATTTCACAGATGAGGAAACTGAGGCCCAAGGTTTTTAAGGGGCTTGTCTGAGGTCACAGAGTTGGTAAGTGAGAGAGTTGGGATTTGAATCCCCTACACGTGTGTTTGCATAATACAATATATACGCCTGTGTACACATGGGTACAAAGATTTCTTTCCACAAAAATTGGATTACACCGTATTTTTAGTTCTGAAACTTTTCTTCACTTCATAATACATTGTGGGCATCTCTTTAGGATGGTGTCAATAAATGCACACTTAGTTTCTCCAGTATTTTAATATCGGAAGAGTATTCCGGAACATGGATGGCCTGAGATTTCAACACACCAGCCCCAAGGGAGAAACGCTAAAGCTATTTCTAAATTTTTGCTTGAAAAACCTTGCTGTGGTGACCACCCCCTCACAGATGCCTTTCAAACATTTTTAAAAAATGCTTTATGCACGTGGTACATGCTCAGATGGTTTCCCAGGTGGACAGTTCCTGGGTGGCTCCTGGGCCCCCTGACAGGGGAGCCA
>NC_060281.1:83713275-83734056 GCF_021613505.1 Equus quagga
TGGATGGATGGATGGATGGGTGGATGGATGGATGGATGGGTGGATGGATGGATGGATGGGTGGATGGGTGGGTGGATGGATGGATGGATGGGTGGATGGATGGGTGGATGGGTGGATGGATAGATGGATGGATGGATGGATGGATGGATGGATGGATGGATGGATGGTATGCTTCTTAGATTAGGATTCCAGGAAAGTGCTCCCTACATTCAGGACGTTCATTGTATCTTTCATGGGTGGGGAGGGATCTTCGGTTCTCAGCAAATCCTAGTGTTTCGTCAAAGAAGGTGACTTCACACACATAACTCTCCCCAGTCTCCCATCTTCAACTCCCACATGACCAAGCCAGAACAGTCCAGGGGAAAGGACCCCTCACTACCAAGCTAAGGGGTGACCCAGACCCTTTGGGGCTCCTGTTTCTGGGATAAGAACCTTTCTATCTCCAGAGATGTTGCAATCACAGCCATAGGACTGCTTTGAAAAGGATCAAGTGACCTCCTGAGGGAGAGGCTGGTGATCATAGCCACAGGGCTCTGGGGTCCTGTGTGTCCCATTCTTGCTCCATTTCAGGGTGGCCGAGGCCTCCTCCGAAGGCAGACACCATCCACGCCCCTGGCCTCTCCTGGCTGGGCCCTCTGGAGAAGTCTTGGCAGCAGCTAACTCTCAGAATCGAGGAGAAGTAAGGGGCAGCCACAGGCAAAGTGGTTTTCAAACAATGTCAGGGGCTCCAGGTGAGGCGATCAGACTTAGCGAGTCAAAACATGGATGTCCAGTTAAATTTGAATTTCAAATAAACATGCGTTGTTTTTTAGTATGAGTATGTTCGACATATTGCATGGAACATATTCATGCTAAATATTATTGGTTCTTTATCCGAAATTCAAATTGAACTTGGTGGCCTATATTCTGTCTAGCAACCTTACCTCCGGGTCTCGGTGGTCATAGTTGGGAGCAAGGAGCAGCTTTGAGGGTGAAAGTCAGGGTCACATCCTTAGTTGCCAGTTTTTGAAATTTGCCCTTTGAATTCCTTGTAAAAATGTTTTTATTGATTTTTTAAAAAATCCTCAAATTATCGTTCCAGAACTTTCCCCATTCCTTCTTGATCCAAACCTGCTGACCTCAAGGTTGATCTTCACATGGAGGGAGAATGCCAGATGCAGTGGGGCCTTTTCTCCACACTGCGGTGTGTGCCCTCTTTCCTCTGGGTCTCAGCCAGGTGGGAGGCAGAGAAAAGAGCTCATGGGGATGGAGTGGGTCTGGCGAGGTCTTGACCTTGCAGCGTGGGCGTAACCAGCGTGCGTGACCAGGAGCTGACAGCCTGAGCTCCTCACGCCCAGCAGCCTCGCTGTCGTCTGAAGACAGATCCGGGGGGAGGAGGAGGTTGGCGTGCTCAGCAGAACTCCAAATTCACAAAGCCAAGGGCAAGCGAGGGCCTGAGATCTGGGTTAGAAATACGTGTTTTAGGTTGGGTTCCATCAGAAGCAGATCCCGAGACAACTATCTTAGTGCAAGTCATTTACTGGGGCAGGTGGTCCACAGCAGGGCGGGAAAGTGAGACAGGGGGGAGAAGGACCCAAGACAGGTGAGCCAGTGAGAGGGTTACACTGAGGGCAGCTGAGCTCAGGCCTGCTGGGACCTCTCGGATGGCGTAGAACACAATTCCGGTTGTTCCGTTAGAAGGTTGATGGAGACCAGGAAGGCAGGGCGGGCTCCTGAGCCACGACCCAGGCTGCCCCAGTGAGCAAAAGCGACCCATGCATCGTGCAGGTGGTTTCCTGATTTTGAGGACTGGCGATGCCACCCACCGGATTTCGTGGCTGGAGGAAGCCAGGCTGTCACCAGCAGGATCGGCAAAATGTCGAGGGTGAAAACAAAGAGAGAAGCGTTTCCCCAGCACTTCTTTGGGGCAAAGGTGTTGGCCAAAGTTCTTATGTTCTGGGCTGAGGAATCGAACTGGAGAGAACGAGGGAAACCCTCTTCCTCATGGCTTCCCCCAGCTCTGCCTTGGCTTAGCCGATCTGCTTCTTGTGTTTTCTCATATTTCAGGTAGATGGAGTCTTGGCTCAGTCTGGGTTCCCCCAAAGCAGAGTCCGAGATGAAGGCTTGGGGGCTGAGGCTTAGCTGGAAGGAGGTGCAGGGAGTGCGAGTGAAAGAGACGGGGAGGGAGGGGGAGTGACAGACGGGGTGTCGTGGAGCTGGTTATGGCTGTGGGTGACGGGGCTCAAGCCTGGGAGAGACGCTCAGAGGAGCTGTGCTGAGAATGCCTCGGAAGTGTCCCTCTGAAGGATGGAGGGGCAGCCTTTGGCCACCAAGTCCTGCCCCCCCAACAGAGCTTACCCAGAAGGCTGTGAACTTCTTCCATTTCCTGGCAGCATCTGCTGGAGAAGGGAGCTGTGTCTGCAGCTTCGGAGAAGACCCTGGGGCGGGAAAAATGGAGCAATCCCCAGGCTTGTCCTTGAGATGGGACACGGCCAGTGTGTGTGGAACCGTCTGCCACGGGGACACGGAAACCCAAGGTGAGCGGAGGGGAGTGACACGGACACAGTCTCCCTTTAGGCATTCATGCTGAGGATGGCATCAGAGCCAGTCTAGAATTACGGTCGGGAAGGCGGGCTCTGGAGCCAGGCTGCCTGGGCTGGAATTCCAGTGCCACTCTCCAGCGTTGGGACCGTCCCTCAGCCTCTCTGAGCCTCAGTGTCCTCATCTGTACAACAGGAACGACCCCAGCGCCTCAGTCCTAGAGTGGAGATTGGTTGGAACAAGACGCAGGAAGCTTTTGGCACAGCCATGGGCACAGAGGAAACTCCCAGAGAGCGCCCGCCATTGTCCATATTGTCCCACGTGGGCTCGGAATTCCACCGCAATGGGCAGACGTGGACTCCGCACCACAGTGCTCGGAGACGCCCAGGAAAGCTGGGAAACCAAGGGCCAGAGGTGGAAGGCAGTTGGGGCCACCGTCAAACGGGCCGGGAGGGGTTTTGCCGTTTCAGGCACCTGTCCCTGGCCGTCCTCCCAGAGCATCAATAACTCCCTGGGAGCACGGACGCTCTCTCTGGTCCCTGCTCCCCACACCCGCACCCAGCTCCCCAGCCCCAGCCCCTTAGCCCGTTCTCCCTGTTACCCATAAACACAAATCCTGTTATCTCCCCCCATCCCAGCACTTGCCCCTTGATTTAAGCTGCCTTCCCTTCCCCTTTCATCAGCCCTGGGCCCCTCCTGCTGTATATCTTTCCATTTATCTACTTCCCCATGGTCGGCAGCCTGCCCCGAGATCAATACGTGGGGGAGATGGCAGGCCGCCCGCCCGGTCCCCGGAGCCCGCTCTTCCTCCTTGGGCGCCCGGGCCAGTATTTCTTGTTAAGCTTCTGTCTGGCCGTGTTCAGTTTCTCATTAGGTTTCTGCCCAGGCGTGGTCGTATTTCTTGTTCCTCGCTGCACAGCCTGGAGATCCCTAGTAATTCTTAAACGGCGAGATGGAGAGACCCAGCTTTGGAGGGCTCTGGAATCCATCTGGCCGCAACTTGAAGGGGCACGTGGGGGGGCGCAGAGGGATGGTGGCGAGTGGTTCCGGCGGCGGGTCCTGGTGGGTCCCTCGGTCACACTGTGGGTTTGCTCCTGTCCCTGCGGCTGCCGCCTCCACCTGTGTCATTCTGCATCTGAGGCATCGCAGGAGGCTCATGAAGGATTCCCCGGTGCCAGCCTCATCCCGTGCCGTCGCTGGGAAGAGCCCTGCTCTGCCAACCACTCAGGAGCCAGCAAGCCACTCCTATCCCTGACTCAGTTTCTTCGCCTGTGAAATGGGATGGAGTTCTCTTTCTCTCTTTCTTATTGCCCTTTTCTTTCTTTCTTTTTTTTTGGTACTCTTTATGTTTTTTTAAAGATTGGCACCTGAGCTAACATGTGTTGCCAATCTTCTTCTTCTTCTTTCTTCTTCTCCCCAAATCCCCCCAGTACATAGTTGTATATTTTAGTTGTGGGTCCTTCTAGTTGTGGCATGTGGGATGCTGCCTCAGCATGGCCTGAAGAGCGGTGCCATGTCTGCACCCAGCATCTGAACCGGCGAAACTCCAGGCTGCCGAAGCAGAGCGCGTGAACTTAACCACTCAGCCACGGGCCTGGCCCCCTGCCCCTTTCTTCGTTTATTTACTTAACAAACATGAAACTTGTAAAGAGTGTTCATTATATGCCAGGTAGTCTTCTAAATACTTTACAAATATTAACCCATTTAAATTCTCCTAGCCCCTCTATGATGAAGATACAACTATGGTCTGTTTTACAGATGAGAAACTGTGGCACAGAGAGGCTAAGCAACTTGCCCAAGACCACACAGCTAGTAAGTGGCAGAGTGGGGATCAAAACCTAGGCACTGGCTTGAGCGCACATGCTCTCAAGAGGTGGTTCCTCTGGATGGTCTTGTGGCCTCCGCAGAGCTCCAAAATCCTGGGTCAGTTGATTCTCATTATCCGCGCTAGTCGTGTTCTATAAAGCAGTGACAAACACCGAATTGGCGAATATGGGACCACTGTGCCTAGGGGACATACAGGGTTAGCTTCCTGAAACCCTCTGGTCACAATATTTTTATCAACTGGTCACCACGCAACCTGGTTTTATGTGTGTCTCTGTTTAAAGACGCCCGAGTTAATATATGCTGCCGATTCATCAACATCCAGCTCACGGCCCAGGGCACCGTCACTCGCGCCTGAGTGAAGCTCATCTGACACACGCGTTTTCTCCTTCAGGCGCATCGCAGCCTTCTTGTGCTTAGGAGGACTAGACAGTGCTTGATACTACGCTTGGGGGCTGATTTAAACAGCAAAGTCCATCAAACAAACAAAAGCAGCCAAATCACGAATGAAAGGCACACAAATGCAAAAATGTGGCACCAAATAGACCACAAAAAGGACAGGTGTTTACAGCATGAGAGCGGAATCAGAAAGGCAGAGGGTCGCCTCCCTGGGCCTTGGCTGGGGACGTTCACCACGGTGCCTCAAAGTTTCCGCTGCTCTGCACGTGTCCACCAATGACTGTGAATATGGATCCGGGGGTTACAAACAAATTTGAGCGAGTAGGTGCATGTGCAAATATAAAATCCGCAAGTAATGAGGCTCAACCGCATCTTGTATTACTCTCCTGCTCAAACACCTTCTAAGGCTCCCTATTGCCCACCATATCACGTATAAACTCCACCTGCCTGCTTTTCAAGGGTTTTAGTAATCTGACCCACTCCATCTGTTAAAACACATTTCCCTTCTCTCCTGGCGCCTCGTCCTTTCTCCCTGGCCTGCCTCCTCGTCCCCACTATTCCACGTCATAATCAATTCAGTCCTACCTCCATGTCTTTGCTCTGGCTGTTTCCCCTCTGGGCATAACCTCTTTTCTTTGATCTATCTACCAAGTCGTACCTGGAATTTAAAGGCCAGATCAAATTTCTTTTTTCTCTGTGCAACTTTGTCAGACTGACTTACCCCTTCTCGGATGTCACAGATTCACACCATCGTGGAGGTGAACTTTTGAAATGTCTCTTTGTGATTCTCTCACGAACAGCCTGCATGCGGGGAATTTCCCACAAACCACTGTCTGAGGATGCACCCTCGGGACAGGAGACGTCCCAGTTACACTGGCCCTGGCTGGGTTTGGCGGTGGAGGACGTTTTGGTTAAAAGCATATAACGAGAGACAACATTGTCCTCGCCAGCGAGACCCGGCTGGAGGAATGTTTTAATTCCTCCGAAACACCACCTGGTTTCCTTAAGTAACTAGAACAGGGAGCCCCAAATAATTGGACCAGCAAAGGGCTCTTAGCAAGAATTGATCCGTTTGGAGAGAGAAACTGCTGCTTCTAACAGCCTCAGGGGGAGCTGGCTGTGTGTGCAGGGACCGGAGGGGTCCAGAAAGTCTCTGTGGGTAGGGGCTGGGCGCCACAGGAGGACTGGGACCTCCCTCTCTGGGATCCAGTTTAGCCCTCGTGATGCCTGCCCGCCCCCTCAAACAAGTAACTGGAAACGGAGCCGGGAGGCAGCTGGTCCAAATCATAGTGTGAGAGGGGCGGTTCGTGGCTCGTCCATTTGCCCATGTCTTCATCCTGAGGACACAGGTGAGGCGAGAGGTGAGGGGGCACTGGGAGCCCCTTCCTTCTGTGCCCGTCATTTATGCTTTCTTTTCCTTCTAAAGCTGCCTGTTGTTCATAGTATTCAGTTGGCTGAAACCTGCCGATGGACCAAGGTGGGTTTGGATAAACTAGGCTTGAATTCCACCAGTGAACTTGCAGCAGGCGGAATTCCAGAGCCAGAAGGAACCTGGGGGGGGGGGTGGGGGGAGGTGTCAAGTCCCCCTCCTTCTTTTTGGACCTGAAAAGAAACTGAGGTCCAGCTCAGAGAAGGTCACATGTCACACAAAGACAGACCCATGGAGACTCCCAAGAGTGGGACTGCCCCTCAAATGTTCCATTTTATGTTCCTCTTGTTCAGGCATTTTTCCCTCACCTTGAAGTAGGTTCCTCAAGCCTAGGGATTAACAGGTGTGATAGAAAGTAGACGGGTTAGACATTGGGGCAGAGATCCAACCTATGACACATCAGCTGTGTGACTTTGAGCAGGTCACTTACCCTCTCTGAGCCTTGGTTCTCTTGATGCCCACTGTGTCACCCTGTCATGAAGAATCAGTGATGCGACCAATGTAATATTAAACTAATATTTACTCATCCTCCCGATGGAAAGCACAAAGCAAGTGCTCAAGGAACGCCAGTCCTCTCTCCCCTTGCCCTTAACGCGTTCAGGGGTAATTTACGCACCTCCTCTCTGCTCCTTTGAGGAGTATGTGTCATGTTTCACACCAGAGTGACTCTAAGGGTGCGATTTGAGGCACTGCCGTGGGCGATGAGAGGTTGAAGGAGCTGTTGTAAGTTGGGGTGCGCGGGGGCCCCTTTTGGAGGCTCTGTGTCCATCCCGCGCCCTCCGCATGAACTGGACGGACCCTGGACGCCGTGCCGTGTTCACGCCAGCCGAGAACGCTCTGCAGTGGGGCCAGTGCCTGGAGGACCCAGGAGCCCCGTGCCCCTCCCCACCCCCTCCCTGTTCTGTCTCAGACGGATGATTGGGCCGCAAAGGATTGTCCTTACGGTCACAGGATGATGAAAGATGTGCACTCGGACCCTTCTCTGAAGGATGGCATTTTCTGCGGCCCCTCTGCCTTCTCCGAAGCGGGGGAGATGGGGGGAGGGCGTGGGGAGGTGATGGGTATTCAGCGCTCGCTTCCTGGGTTCCAGTCTCAGTTCCGGCTCCTGCACCATGTGACTTTGAGCAGGTCGCTCCAATCTCCAAGCCTTATTTATAAGTAGGGAGAAACATTGTTGCCACCTCAGACGGTTGTCAGAGGATGTCCGGAGCCAAGGGTCCAGCACGCAGGAATGACCCACTAACTTTTAGCCATTCCTAGAAATGAAGGAGGCTGGATTCCAATTGTAGAAACTTCCAGAAGGTTGGATTGTCTTAAATATTGGGCAAGTCCCTTTTCCTCCCTGGGCCTCAGTTCCCCCACCTGAAAAATGGGAATGGGACAGATGGCAGGCATTTTCATGGCATTCTGTGGTCGTTAGGGTTCCAGGGAGGCTGCGTGGGCGGCTGGGGAGCCCAGGCCACTGGCCGCATCTTTGCCACCTGCAGGACTGTCCACTCAGCAGGCAAGAGCCACGTTGCCCTCCTGGCCCAGCCTGTCTTCAGTCCCCAGCACACGGTGTCTGGCAGAGCGTGGACACTGGACAATACACGTTGAACGGATGGAGAAGCTCTGCTCTGACCTGTTTATCTACTGCGTTTTTGCATCCGATTTTGTTTGAACAAAGCATCACATGGTTCATCAGTCAGGGCACCAGCAGGGAACACACGACACGCATAAATTGGGATAATTCGAGGGGAGTTTAAGAAATGAATTGTTCACAAAGGTGTGGGCAGGGCATGGGAAACCACACAGGATAGCACGGTACCTGGGAGTGGTGACAGAGGTACCATCCTCACTCCGAGACCAGAAGACACGACCAGGAAAGGAAAGGATGAAGTGCAGGGGGTCTCCAGGCGGGAGCGAAGGGATGCGCCAGACCTCGGAGACCCTGGCACGCGGGAGCAGGCGGAATACACACCATGACCTCTGTCTCTCCCTCCCTCTGGTCCCCTTGCAGCCCTCCCATTGGCAGAATCCAGAAGGCAGAGGGCGAGACGGTTCATGACAGTCCACACGGGTCAGCCTCAGGGGCAGAGAGGGGAAGGAGAAGGGGCGAGAGCGGACGTGGGTGGGCGGACGGGGAGCAAAAAGAAGATGCCCAGTGCACACGACGAGCCCTCGCTTCTCTGCACACACTCACAACCCCCATTAGCTGGCAGATGTCTGCTTCCCGAGGATTCTTCCAGGTCTGTCCGCGTAGACCCTTCAGTTTTGAGCGACGGCTACAACACGTGGAGCTTTACCGAGGTCTTGTTCCAGCAGCTCAGAGTGGCTGGGGCCGGTCTGGTACTAAGTGCGATTTTGATGCATCAAAGCCGGCCTGTCTCCAGATGTCCTATTTTTCGGTCATGGGCTCTCTCTCTCTCCTCTCCATCTCTTTCTCTGTCTGCATTTTCTAAACGCACAGAGATATTCCTCCTGCCCCTCCGGGATGCTGACAGTGGGAGCAGATATACAGCGTTTCCGCCATGATATAGGGGCTGCTGCAGTGCGCGGCTGTCTCCCCCGAAGGCGCTGCGGAGCTGTAAAACTTTGCACTTCACTGTCAGCGCCGGTCTGTGTGGACGTCTACTGACTCGTCCAAAAATTCTTGCAGAGCAGCCGTCCTCAAACAAGGGAGACTTTGTCCCCCGCCACTCCCAGGGGACGCGTGGCAATGTCTGGAGACATTTTAGATTGCCATGACTAGGGGTTTGCTGCTGGCATCTGGCGGGGGTGGAGGCCAGGGATGCTGTTCAACATCCTACAAAGCACAGGACAGCCCCCCACCCCCAGCAACGCAAAGAATGACCCAGCCCGGACGTCAACTGTGGTGAGGTTGAGAAACCCGATTGTAGAGAGGGGGTCTCCCCCTTCCTGAATTCTCTCTACTACATTCTTGCTCTGTGATTACCCAGACTCTTGGATACCTCCAGCGATGGGGAGCTCACTACCTGTTTTGAAGCCAGACAGGCCTGGGCTTGATCCTGGCTCTTCTATGAGCAGCTATGTGCTGCCGGGCTTCCCCACAGGTGGGAGTGGCTCCCCCCCTCTCCAGGCCTCAGTTTCCTACAGTACCAGGGGATTGGCAGCAGCTGCACCTCACAGGTTGTGTGAGGCTTGAATGAGATGATGCTCCTGGGTCGTTGAGCCCAGCGCATGGCACAAAGTGAGCACTCCATGAGTGTTCACTCCTACGGGTGCCCTGCTCGCCCTGGTTCCTTCACCCGGATCGCGGGTGGGTCAAGAGCAGGTGAACTGCATGGTCTCCTCTGCCTCAAAAGTTCCAGAAAATCTAGATCAGTTAAGCACTGAGTGAGGGGGAAAATGTAGGCTCATGGGGGACCTTTCCCCTTGGGGTTGTTTCCATCTGGGGGAGGGGCGGTCTCTGCAGGCGCTGGGAGGAGACCGAATGGCTTGGTTTTGCGATCCTCTGTGAAGCAGGATCAGAATTCCTGATGAGGGAAGTGAGCCTGTCAGCTGAGTTGGCAAGTGGATGGCTCTAAGGACCAGTATTCACTCCATTTCCCTGAGGGGCAGCTCAGCAGAGCGCCAGAGTGCACCCGAAACAGGGACTTGGGACCCAGCAGGACCCAGCTGGAGAGACTAGAAGGTGGCCTATGGGGAGGTGGGATGGGGATGAGGGGATGACCCAGGGGAGCCCACACATCTGGGTCCGGAGAGCCCTGCACCACAGGAGAGCTGCCTGGCACCGTCCCTCTGCTCTCCCAGACGTGTCACGTGGGAGGGGTACACAGGGCTCGGGAAGAGCGTGTGGGGGGCTCAGACCCAGGTCCTTGGACTCAGAGGGAGGACCTCTGACACCTCCATGGCTAAGAATTGCTAACAGCTGCAAAGCTCTCACTCCTCGCAGGCTCCATGCTAATTCTCTCGCCTGGTCTTCACAATAGCCCCCCCCCCCCAGTGAGGTGTTATTACTCCCCCTCTCGTGGACGTGGACGAGGAGACTGAGACCCAGAGAAGTGACGGCCGTTGCCTGAGGCCACACGGATGAGAAGGGGCACAGGTGGGACCCTCCCCGGGCTGCCCGTCCTCCCTAAAGAGCCCTCACCCACCCCCATCCATCTCCCCTAGGCCCAGGAGCCACTAATCTATGCGAGAAACCGACTGTTGATGACGTTTAATCTCGCTTGGAGTCTGATGGCGATAATTTGCAGGCTTGCCACGGCGGGAGAATTATTATTCAAAGCAGATAGAAAGTGAGGACGCGGTGTAGAGGGCAGTGTGAAGAAGGATGCGGAGTCTGCGGGACCAGGGGTCCAGAGCGGTGGGAAGCAGTTTGTCGGTCCTGCGGTCTCGCCCATGGCTCCCCAGAACAGGGGCCCCCTGGTTTCAGGGGCCAGGACGACGGGAGAGGGGCTAACTGGGAAGTGTGGGTGATGGCGAGGGCGTGCTGCCCTGAGGAGAGGAGAGAAAGATGAGAAAAGAGAGAGAAGCCAGAAAGGGATGGGGGAAAGAGAGTGAAGAGGGGAGGGGGATGTGGAGAAAGGAACAGAGAGAAGAGAGATGACAGACACGGGGGATCCTGATGCTGGTGCACTGAGCTCCTGTTATGTGACAGACGTCGTGTTAAAACTTTCACGTCTGCTGCTTCTAGTCCCCGGGACTAGCATTACGAGGCAGGGGCATTTATTTCCATTCTACAGAGCAGGAAACTGAGGCTCAGACTCCAGCGAGCTTCCCCAAGTCAGAGAGCTAGCCGCAGCTGCAATTCAACCCCAAGCTGACATCCCAGAGAGAGGAATTCTGTATTTCCCGCCGGAAAGGTTTCTCCCAGGGTGCGTTCGAAAGAGCACAGAATGTGAGGTTGGGGTGACCTGCCTCCCGTGGTCTCCATTCTCGTTCCAGCCGACGAGCCTGTAATGGGAGTTGGCTCCCTGCCCCTTGGAAGCTGCGTGACCTTGAGTCTGTCGTGTCACCTGTCTGAGCTTTATTTTCCTCACCCGTCTGATAGAAATAATAGCACAAGCCTTCTCAGGGTGGTTGTGAGGATCAAGGGAGCAAACCCACAGGAAAGCACCGTCTGAATTGTAAAGTGTTATGCTTATGCAAGGATTTACATTCTTTGCAGTCACTTCTGGCTTCTAGAGGCTGGGTTTTTGCTGACCCCCCAGCTCTGAGATCCTCAGGCCCCGGGGCCGTCTGCTCAGCCTGTCAGGTCACAGCGCTGCAGCTGCAGCCCGTTCTGATGGCCCCCAGCCTGGGCGCATCACAGCAGCCGTGTGTCGCTTTCCACCGCTGGAGCCCCCGTTGTCCCCTGCTGGCCCACCGCCCTTGTGCCCAATCGCCAGACTTGCTCTGTGCCCTCCTGGAACCGCAGGCCTGCGGGGGCCACCTCAGTTGCCTTCTTCACTTGGTGTGAATTTTATACTTACAGCTCCTGATCTAGCTAATTCCGAGAGATGCCCATGTCCCATGTCCTTGAGGTGACACGTTTTCAAAACAGGTGGCCGTGGTGAAGAGCTCTTATGTGGTCTCTTCATTCACCACTAACCGATTCATTGATTCTTCCCTTTGGTGATTTCTGTGTGTATCCATCCAACAATCAACCCGCTCTTTCTAGCAATATTCAAGACTTTTACTTACTATGTATAGTTGCTGAGACTATAAAGATAAAAGCATTTTTTTACAGTGGTCAGATATAGATAACAAAAATTTACCATTTTAACCATTTTTGAGCACAGGACTTAGTGGCTTCAGTTACATTCACAATGTGGTGTGACCACCACTGCTATCTATTTCCAAAACTTTTCATCTCCCCAAACAGAAACTTGGAACCCATTAAGCAATAATTCCCCGGCCCTCCCTCCCTTCCTGCTCCCTGGTAACCTCTAATCTACATTCGGTCCCTATGAATTTGCCTGTTTTAGACATTTCATGTGAGTGGAATCGTGTAATATTTGTCCTTCTGTGTCTGACCTATTTCATTGAGCACAAGGTTTTCCAGATCATCGAAGTTGAGTACGTGTCAGAGCTTCATGGCTTTTTATGGCTGGATAACAGCCCATCCTATGGGTAGGCCACCGTTTGTGTATTCACGGATCTGTGGGTGGACGCTTGGGTTGTTTCCACCTTTTGGCTGCTGTGAGGGCGCCGCTGTGAAAGTCTGTGTGCCAGGATCTGTTTGAGTCCCTGTTTTCAATTCCTTGGGGTCTATACCCGGGGTGGAACGGCTGGGTCATACGGTAAATCCAAGTTTGCCTTTTTGAGGAGCCCGTAGCTGCCATTTTTGAGTAATTATCACGAGCCAGGCATTGAGTTTTATACTTTATCCACATTATGTCATCAATCCTATGATAGCCTCTCAAGAAAGTTGCCATGATCCCTCAGATTAAGGATCTGAGTCTAAGAGAGTGTATGAGTCAGCCACTGCTGAGTAACAAACCAGGTCAAGATGCAGTGGTTCGGGCAAGCATCAATTTTTTTAAATTTAAATTTGTATTGCAGTAACATTGGATTGTAACATTATGTAACCTGCAGGTGTACATCATAGTATATTTCAGTTTCTGTGTAGATTACGTCATGTTCACCACCCAAAGACTAACTACCATTCCTCACCACACACATGCGCCTTTCACCCCTTTCACCCTCTCCCCTCCCCCTTTCCCCATGGTAACCACCAATCCAATCTCTGTTGCTATGTGTGTGTTTGTCATTTTTATCTTCTACTTATGAGTGAGATCATATGGTATTTGACTTTCTCCCTCTGACTTATTTCACTCAGCATGATACCTTCAAGTTCCATCCATGTTGTCACAAACGGCTGGATTTCATCATTTCTTATGGCTGAGTAGTATTCCATCGTGTATAAATACCACGTCTTCTTTATCCATTCGTCCCTTGATGGGCACCTATGTTGATTCAAAGTGTTGGCTGTTGTGAATAATGCTGCAATGAACATAAGGGTGCACATATCTTTGTGCATTTGTGTTTTCATGTTCTTTGAAACCATCATTTATTATCACTCACAAGCTTGCAAGTTGGCTTGGGGCTGGTTTATCGAGATTGGGTTCCGCTGGGCAGTTCTGCTGGGGCAGCTCAGCCCCACATGTCTCTCAACCTCCTCCTGGGACCTGCGGACCAGCCTAGGGATGTTCCTTTCAAGGCACAAGTTCGGGAGTACTGGTGCGAGCATGCAAGACGTCTTTTTGAACAGGCATGCTGCCACTTCCTCCTCATTCTACTGGCTAAAGCAGCTCGAATGGCAGAACCCAAAGTCAAGGGGGAGGGAAATATACCTTGCCCCCTAGCGGGGTGAATTCCAGAGTCCCACAGCAAAGAGCACAGGCAGAGGAGGAAATAAAAGATCTGGGGCCAATAGCGTGACCTAACACAGATATGAGAGGACTCTCTTAAGATCAAAACCTAATGCATATGATACACGGGTCAGAATTTAGCCCAAAGCTGTTGGCTTCCAATTGTTAAGCTTTTCTGATTTTGTCTCTCTCCTTCTCAAAGACAGAACGCGCAAGTCTCTGCTCTCAAGATGCTCATGGTCTAGAAGGGAGAGACCCAGAGCTAAGCAAGCCTGTGCAATGAAGTGCTCTGGATGCCACAGAGTGATGCTGTGTGCACGGAGAAAAGCGGGGGCGAAGAGGAGGAAAGGTCAGTTCCACCTGAGGATGGAGGGGACGGCCATCAGGAAAGTTTTCTAGAGGAGCTGACTTTTGAGTGGAATCCTGAAATTTTGGAGAAGGGAGAGGAGGAGATTTGCTGGGCTGAGGGAGAGGTGGGACCGAGCCCTGAACGTCGGCAGGTGAGGGTGGGCGCGAGGAGGTACATGCTGTTCAATCAGCTTGTGATGGAGTCGCCAGGATAGGGTACCGGGGCAGAGGAGGGGGGAGTTTCAGCAGTTTTGAAGGCCCTGAAATATGCAGGAAAAGGATATCTAGAATATAAGTTTAGATCTTTTTATAGACGAGAAAACGGAGGTTCAGAAGGGTGATGGATCAGCCACAAATCTCAAGGAGATTGAGTTTGCAGACTCAAGGAGAGCTGAGTATGCAGACTTGAGCCCCATCTCTTAGCCGAGAAAGCCCTTCTGAGAACCCATTAACAACACAACGAGAGGCGTACGATGCATACCAAGGGAGACGGCAGCTAAGAAAGGGCAACTGGTGTCTGCGACTCGGAGAGCCTGGGCTGGAGGATTTGGAGGCTGGAAGTGGGGAGCAAAAGGAAGGACCTGTGATGAGTGTGGGACCCGAGCCAGCACCCTCACTGTATCAAGGGGTCCCAGCCAGACCGGCAGTAGTTACACTTCACCAATACAAGGCACGGGCTCTCCAATGGAAAAGTAGAGAATGTAGTTCCCGCCTTGCTACAAGTAAAGAAAAATGGCCTTATTCTGGAGTGCGTGGGCAGCCACTGAAGGGTCTTGTGTAGAGGAGAGACACGAGTGGATTTCAGAGGCCACCCTGGGGACTGGCGTGTGGGACAGCCATACAGCAGAACATCACCAGCTGGCGTCTACGGTGATTCCACTGGCTTATTAATGAAGGATCCCAACCCAGCCATGAGCAAACAGACCACAACCTATGCCCTCACCGACCCTACAGTCTGGATGACCTCTTGGCTGAGGCAAACTCAGGGATCATTTCAAGACCCTCGTTGTGTCTGTTTATCTCCCCCAACTGCCAGCCCATTTCATCCTGGGCTACATCTGGCACATGATGAAAGGACAAATGTCCCCAGACTACTTCGTCTCACGTTGTTGTTTCAGCCTTGAATTTCAGGGCCTGAAGGGACCTTTGAGCTCATAGAGTGTACATATGTCTTTGCAGCTGGAAAAACTGAAGCTCAGAGATGCCAAGGGGCTTGCTCAAGGGCACACAGCAGTAGAAGCAGGGCAGGGACCAGAGCTCTTTGCACCGTCAGGTCTTTTTAATTTATTTTTGTTTGTTCTCACTAATAATTATTGAGTGCCTGCTATGTGTTAGGCCCGAATGAGTTACATGGGGCCCCTGCCTTCTTTAAGCTTTGCTGTCTAGTCCAGTGCAGTCAGTAGAACTTTCTGGGATGGTGGAATTATCCAATATGGTAGCCACAAGCCTCAGGTGATTAACACAACTGAAATGTGGCTGGTGCCACTGAGGAATGGCACTTTTAATTTTACTTCCTTTAAATTAATTTAAATTGAAGGACAGTCCTGTGTTGCTTAACGATGGTGATACGTTCTGAGAAAGGCGTTGTTGGGCGATTTTGTTGTGCGAACATCATCGGATGTGCTTACCCAAACCTAGATGGTGTAGCTTACTACATACCTGGGCTGTATGGTGCTAATCTTATGGGACCGCCATCATATATGCAATCTGTCATTGACCAAAACATTGTTAGGCCGCGTATGACCGTATCCACATGTGGCCAGTGGCTAGTGTGTTGCATGGCGTGGGACTAGTCTACGGTCACACAAGCACAGAAACAGTAACGGAATCATGGACCACGATGCGTGCTGTGAGAGATCAGAACAGGTGTGCCCCGAGTCCCCAAGACCACCTCAAGTTCAACGAATGAGTGGCATAGAGTCCCTGCACGTCCTCTCCTGGAAGGACTCCCAGAACTCAGAAGAGCTGTTTGACCCACGGTTACAGTTTACTACGGTGAAAGGATGCAGACCAAAACCAGCAAAGGAAGAAGGCGCACAGGGCGGAGTCCTGGGGAGACTCTCCCAGGGGAGTCGTGTGGGCAGTGCTTCATTCTTCCAGCAACGGTATGTGACAATGTGTGTGTGTGACAACGTGTGTGTGTGGTAACATGTGCAGAGTTTTGAGAACCCAGGAAGCTCCCCTGAGCCTTGGTGTCCAGCCTTTTTATTGGGTGTCCGTCAGGTAGGCACAGAGCATCCTCCTAACCAACCTTAATTACTCAGCATCCAGCCCTCCAGAAGTTAAACGATACAGCGTGGTCCAAGTCCCCTCCCACGTCACAGTGTTAGCGTAGACTGTCTGGCCTGCTATGGCCCAGGGTCCCAGGCAGACAAGACCCTCCTACTAGTGAGGAGAGCCCAGGGGCTTACAGGTTATCTCCCAAGAGCCAGTCAAGTCTTTTCTCTGCAATGCTCGGGGTTGATCACCCCAACCCCGCGAAGTCAACCCTTTAATGCATGACAGGACTCCATGGGTGGGGATGACAAGGGCTTTCAAGCTGGGAGACTTGCACATGGTGCCAGTGATGGTTACCTGAGCAGGTCACTGCCCTTCTCAGCACCACACTCCTACCATTAGACTAATGGTAATTTATAATCATTATGTTTATCAGTGGACTTGCTTCTGTCTGCCTCATTTGCTCATCCAAGGGCTCCATGAGGGTGATGCACGGCTCTGTCTGGTCTCTGCTCTTTTCCCCAGCACTTAAACACACACGCACACTGCTCTGCACGGCCGGGATAGGGTGAGGCAAGTGAGCCCTCTCTGGGGTGCAAAATTAAAGACAGATGGATGCACAAAACCTCGGTAATCAAGATCGATCACATTCTAATGCACTGTTTTAAGAAATCAAAATTAACACAAAAAGCTAATGAGAAACAAAGTATCAATATTTTAAACAAAGTCAAGAGCAGTTTTGTTGCTGATTTTTCCTTTTGCTTTTGGCTCCCATGTGGCTTAGCACCGTTTATGGGTCTTGTCTTTATACACAATTTCAATATTTTGTTCCTTATGGATTTTTTACATTAATTTTGATTTTTAAAAATATCACGTCAAAATGTCATTTATCCCGAGTACTGAGTTTTTTGGTGCTCCCTTAAATTCTGCACTCAAGGCAAATGCCTCACTCGCCTCACCCCCATCGTGGCCCTGCTGCTCCCCACACGGGGTGGAGGGCACTGAATATGGACTGAATGAACGAAGCACCCACCTGAGAGGTGGATATTCGTATCTCCATGTTTAAAATGAGGAAGCAGAGGTTCTGGGAGGTGAAGCAAGTAACTTGCCCGGAACACCGGAGAGGAGCTGGGATTCACTCCTGGGTCGTCTTTCCCCAAAGCCTGGGCATTCATCCACCGCGTCCAGCTGCCTTGCTCCTCCCTGCCCCTGAGCATCCTATCTTGTGGAGGGCAAAATCTTGGGTGGGGGGAGAGAGGAGGCCGGCGGGGAGCAGAGAGGAGAGAGAGGTGGGGAACTGGAGAGGGCGTAACACATGTTCGAGGCGTCCGGATGGTGAGACACGATCAGCACATTCCAGGCGAGACAAACCCCCTGCCTTTCACTCACTGTAAATTGTCCCCCAATCACGGGGCTGACAGAGATGGATTCGCAAGGCTCACGGCACAATTAAGCTTTCTCGGGCGTCTCGTGGGGGAAGGAAGCTCTTGGTTTACTGGAGAATGCTTGGGGGTGATTTTCTAATGTCCCTCCCACCATTACCGAGGCTTAGCTCCAATCTCTTATCATATGTAATTCCTAATGATTTCTGTGTTATGTCCTGTTTTATTAAAGCGTCATTGAACTATACCCTATTGATTTAGATTTCACAGACAATTGAAATTTAAATTGACTCCAAATTGAATGTCTCCATGTAATCTCTGTTCTGCAATAAAGATAGATAAAATGCTTCTATTTTTGATAACAAGTTATACTGGAGGCACATTTTAATTTTGGGAGGGAAGAAAAAAAGTGCGACAGAGTCTTGACTTTCTTTGAAAAGTGGCTGACGGTTCAGGGCCTGGGAGGTTTTCTGTTTTTCTCCAGGGCGTGATGCCACATCTACCGAATTCTGGAATGTCTGGGCTGCTCACAGACGGAAGTGGAAGGTGATCTGGAATTAATTATCAGGTGATCCATCCATGAGTCCGTCCATTTGTCCAGTGAGGAGAGTGTGTTCGGAGAGCTAGGGGCAGGAAGGAGTGTGGCTGACACCCCACCATGGTGTGCATGACTCAAAGCTCATGGCATTTGAGGGTTGAGTCTAGAAAGCCATTTTAGAAAAAGGAGGGAGATGCGTCACTGCAGCCAGCTACAGACTTCAGTCATTTGTCATCTGTCCACACCCAAGCCAGACCCTTCAAGGCGGGGGTCACTCTCACAACTTCTTTCCATTTCCGTTCCTGATGGAGGATAGCAGCTGGGTTATGGGAAGGGTGAGCAGAAGAGGAAAGAAGGTATCATCCTATGAATTCTCTGTTGTTTATGAGATAGGTTACCTAGAAAAGGGAGAAGCAATGAAGTGCTTATCAGAAGCTGGAGAGAAGTTGAACTGGCCAGATCCTTGAGAACCTTCTAGAACACTTATAAATGTGAGTAATCATTGCCTCCAGGGGGTTCTAGATCCACCGTGAAACCCACCCCACCTGGATCCCAGCATTCAGGAGACATAGGTTGAAGCCTGGAAGGGTGCGTTAGTTTCCTATTAGTGCTGAAACAAACAGCCACAAACTTATTGGCTTAGAACAACACAAACTGATTATCTTATAGTTCTGGAGGTCAGAAGTCCAAAATAGATCTCACAAAGCCATAATCAATGTGTTAGGAGAGCTGTGTTCCTTCTGAAGGCTTTGAGAGTGAATCGTTTTCCTGGTCTTTCCCAGCTCCCAGAGGCTGCCTGCATCCCTTGGCTTGTGGCCCCTTCCTCCATTTTCAGAGCCAGCAGTGAAGCATCTTCCAATCTCAGCCTCTCTCTCTCCGACCTCCGCTTCCAACCTCACTTCTCTTTCTCTGACTTTGACCCTCCTGCCTCCCTTTTGTGAAGACATTGACTCCGCTCAGCTATCTCAGGATAATCTTCTCATCCCAAGACCCTTAATTTAATCAAAGCTGCAAAGTCCGTTTTTCCATGAAAGGTAATGTATTCAAAGGTTCTGCAGATTAGCCTCATCTTTGGAGGGGTCATCTTCTGCCTCACCACAAGGGAACTTGAAAGGTCCACATGGCAGTGACCTCATTTTAGCCCTAGTCCTACCTACTGTGCATCTCTCACAGAGAAATCCACTGCAGTTGTCCCAAGATGGCAGCCCATTGTGGAGACGAGAGCAGAAGAGGTAACTCAGGCCTCCCGCATCTCTGCTGGCTCTCTCTTCAAGTGGTCTCTGCTTCCAGTGCCGTGGAGGGAGCTGGATCAGAGGGACCTTTGCGCTCTGCTGATGGAACTGAGAAGGTGACCTGGGTTTCTTTAGTTTTACTTGCTCCTGTCAAGGAAGAATGGCAGCACACACAACAAGGAAAAAAATGGAGCAACATTTCTTTTTTTGGAGGGCTGGAGGACCCCAGGGTCTGTCAAGCAGTCAAGGAGGCCAAACAAAGGATAAAGATTTGACTCATCCATTCAGTAAAAACCTCCTGATGCCACAGTGAAATTCCCAGCCTAGTGCAGGGGCCAGAAATGCAAAAGGCAATCACTGTTCGGAGTAGTAAATGCTGTCTTATGGTTAAACACAGGGTGCACGGGAGAAGAGAAGGGGAGTAACCAGCCCACATTGGGGGCATCGGCGGGGGCCTCCTGAAGGAAGTGGCCCCTAAGCTGACACCTGCAGGATCAGGAGGAGCTGGCAATGGAGTGGAGAGAGATTTCCAGGGAGAGGAAACAGCATGTGCAAAGGTCCTGAGGTGAGAGATGGCATATTCATTCAGGGAACTGAAGGAAGTCCAATCTGGCAGGGGTGTTGAGTTTGATGTGGAGAGTAGTAGAATGTGGCTCAGAGGTCTCCTAATTTCCGTCCCTGGGACTTTATATGGTTGTAATTATAAGCTTATTTATGGCATTATTGGTGCCTTGTCTGTTTCTCCCACTGATCTGTGAGCTAGTAAGGGCAGTAGCTGTGTCTGTCTTGCTCATAGTTGAATCCCCACCAAGCAGCATGGGGTTTAGTTAGCATCTAAACAAAGTGTGGAATGAATAATTGAATGAATAAATGAATGAAGTTAGAGAGGCTGGTGTGAGCCAGGTCCCACAAGTTTTTGAATGCAGAGGTGCTAGCCTGTTGTCCATTCCAGGGGATCTCAAATTCACCCCATGGGATGATGGGGCACTCAGAGCCAACATACTTATCACCCTGTATTATTATTATGATGATGATGATGTGTTTTTCTGGGGTGGGGTGGTCTGTCTCCTGACTAGACTTCGAGTACCTAGCATGGGGCGTGGCATTGAATGGGCACTCAGCAAATATTGTTTGAATTATGACTACACAGTTTCTGTAAATACTTAGAGAGTCTCAGAACTGGTGAACCCTTGGATAGAATTCAGTCCCAATGCCCTATTTACAAATAGGGAAGTTGAGGCGAGAGAGAGAAAGGGCATTGCTCAGGGTTCCACTGGGAGTGGACACAGGTCTAGTCCCCCTAACCCCTATCCTCTGTCCTGTTGGCCCAGGACAAGGGACTGGGGATCTCCTTCTAGTCCATTCTATTCCATCCCTTTTCATTTTACCCCATTTATCCTGTCTTCATTCTGTACTATCCAATTCCACTCCTCCACTCCTTCCCATCCCACTCCATCCCATCCTGTCCCATCCCGTCCCATCCCATTCCATCCCGTCCCATCCCATCCCATCCCATTCCATCCCATCCCATCCCATCCCATCCCATCCCATCCTGTCCCATCCCACTCCATCCCATCCTGTCCCATCCCATCCC